>NW_020699449.1:14422855-14487832 GCF_002925995.2 Terrapene triunguis | reverse complement strand
TAGATAGATAGATAGATAGATAGATAGATAGATAGATAGATAGATAGATAGATAGATAGATAATGTCTATCTATATATCACGTTCTTTTATTTTGAAAACAAATCTGTCTTGGCTAAAAGGCTGGAGTGCATAAGGGAAATGTGATTAGTTCTACTTTATATTTCCTTGAAATCTCAAGATCTAATCCAGCGTTTAACTCACCATGAGAGAAGATGTCATTTCACATAACACTGTGTTAATGGATAAATCTTCTCCCAGCCTCTCAAGCACAACAAACCTCAAGGAAACACATTACACACATTTTGCTAACTTACACAGCTAGTTCTAACATTTGGACTCTGTTGTCCATTCTGCCTCACTTAGACTTTGATGTTGCAAAAATTAATTCTATGTTTTTAGAAGAAAATTATTTTAGACTCAGTTTATCATTGATAACTGCTGGGTATTTTTAGGCTAAATCGATATTTTAAATGTGGGGAAAATGCTGCAGACCAAACTTTTCTGTATCTTTCAAACACAATGTTTTCTCTGAGAGAGAGAGAGAGCGAGAGAGATTTGATTTAGAAATATTTGTACATCAATTCATTCTTCTAGAGAGTAAATGATACACACTAAAAGAGGCTGTTTCTAATATTTCCAAGCCCTATTTTTCTAGTAAAGATTTGTCTTAAAAATTATCTGTACATAAATAACTGAGAAATAGTAAAAGTCGACTAAGGAAAACCTCAACTTTTTAAGCCATCCAAAAAAGGGGTGTGGAGAGACTTACAAAAAAGAACAGGTCTGTTTGGTGGAACTATTTAAGGGGTTTGATGGTACTGCTTACTTCTGGCATTTGAATCTCACTGTGAGATGGCGAAGTTCTAACCAAATAAAACGTGCAATCCTCTCTGTAGTTCTCACCCGGGGGTTTTAGTACCTGATCTAGGTAAATCAATGTTTGAAATTTGCATTCTGGTTCTCTCTGTGCACTCTGTCTCTGGCTTTCGCAATACAATGATTAGCAAGGGCTGGTCGGAGTGGCATGTATATAGGGATATAGGTGACACATATTCTCTAGAAATGCCGCAGAAGTTTATCTCGCGAATTCAAGGGGGAAAGAGCGAGCCAGCGGCGGCGGTTGTTTTCTTTTCCATCCTCCCTGCAAAGCGCAGGTCAAGTGCTGCTGGTCCTCGCTAGTGGTGCCCAGAGGCAGCTACACCGACCCCCCTTTAATAACCGCTCGGGACGCTGTGTGATCGGACCAGGCGGGGTGGCGGGATCGGAGCTAAATGTCAGAGAAGTGGAACTAGCCGCCTACTTACTATGCATTGCTGCAAACGGGTCGTGCTTACAGTGTATTTCCATCGGAGCGGTCCCCAGCAGCTTCCCGGTCAGGTATAAACTCCCCGGCGCTCGGCCCCGCTCCGTCAGCCCAAACCGCGGGGACTTGCTGCCCAGACCTCGGGCTCCACGCCGGCAACAACCCCCCCCACAAAGATCCTTCCCGGCGCGGCACTGTCCGCTCACTCCCGCCCGGCGGCGGGACGGGACCTGGGGAGGAGTTCGGGACGGTCCGGTTCCCAGTCCCGCCCGGTCCCTGCCGGTCTCCCGCTGGCGCTGGGGCGGGTCAGGGCGCCGTGGAGAAGGGCAGCAGAGCCCCGGGCGGGCACAGCTCCTCAGGCGGGTCCGGAGCAATCCAGGGGCCGGAGAGGCGCGGAGCGGGACCCCGCGATCCCGGACCGGGCTGCGGGGTGACCTGTCGGGGGCTCCCCGCCCCGGGGAAGCTGGAGGGCGCTGGGCGAGCCGGGCCGGGGGCTCCGACCATGCCGGGCGGGCTGCTCGGCTCCCTCACGCCCGCCGCTCCGCCCCGGCGGGCTCCGGCGCCCGGCGCTGCGCTCCCATCCCGCTGCCCGTCTCGGCTGCCCCGCGGCTACTGCGCGCCCATGGCGGAGCGAGGCGCCTGGCCGGAGCCGCCTTCAGGACCCCGCTGCCTGTGGACAGCGGCGCGGGGCTCAGCCTCTGGGAGCGGGCGGGGGCGGGGGCCGTCACTCACCCGCCCGCGGGCCAATCGGGAAAGTAAAGTTGCCGGCCGCCCCGCATTGGCTGCCGGGCGGGGCCGGCTGCGATTAGCCAGCTCCCGACCAATCGGAGAGCGGGGGCGGGGCCGGTTCATTGACAAACCGGGGGCAGTATGGGGGAGGGGGGAGCCGGCCAGCCACCACCTCGTGCTGCTTCTCCCGGGGCGCCCCTCCCCCGCGCTGGGGCAGCGTGGGGCCCAGCCGGCTGGGGGAGGGGGGAGGCTGCGTTACCCCCGGGGATGGGGGCGCGGGGGGGGCTGGGGAGTATGGGACACACCGCTCAGGATCGGGCCCCCGACCCGCCCCACAGCTGCAAAAGGCCGGGCGCCCTGATCTGCCCCGGTCACTCCCGCTCCCCCCTGTGCCGCTTGGAAAGCACCGCAAAGCGCGGCCCAGCCGGTCCCGGTCCCGCCAGGAGCTGCCGGCGAACGAGCTCCCCAGCCACGCCAAGGACAGGCCCCGGGGCCAAGCCGAGATCGGGGGCGGATTTTTTTTCCCCTCTCCAACTTTTTCGTCTCCAGTAAAAGTGAAACTCTTTCCCCTCCCCCCTCCCCCCCCCGGGTATTTTCACTGTCAAGTTAATGAGAGGGCGGCAAAAAAAACCCCACTATAGCAATTGTTTAAAAAAAGGCACTTTCACCAAGTCACAGAAGGATGCTCCCTTTTACAGAGGGAACCGCGAAATGACAGCGGCCCGATAATGATCATTAAATATACTGAGGAGCTCGCCGCCTCTCCCTGGCTTCAGAGCGCAGCATATGACACACCTCACAAAAGAGACTCGATACCGTCTATTTTGCTGCTGGTTATTATTCTGCCTTCATGAAATCTATAGTTATTACCGGATCTAGTTGCATATGCTTGGCAGAATTAAGTATCTGTGCCCTTTGTTATATTTCTTTCCTCCTATGATAACTTTGTGCAGCAAGTGCATCATCAATAATATATTGTATAGCTGTACATATATACACCCCGCCTATATCGCTGTGCATATGAGAGGGAATATATTTATACAGACTGTATCTACACAGTCACACACATATATAGTTCTGGGTATAATTATATGATACACATAGACTCATATTTATAGCACATGTAATTTATATTATATATAACCTGTATATCGTACATACTATAAATTATGACTGTGTATAAATATATAAAATAATGACTCTATATAGGAGCATGCATATATAGAGAGAGAATTATACACAGGAGAATATATATATATACAGTATATATTATAATGACTCTCTCTCTCTCTATATATATATATATAATTATACACAGGACTCATATATATATGCATGTATATGACTCATATATATGCGTGCTCCTATACTAATATAATATAATATAATATAATATAATATAATATAATATATCACTCTGTGTGTGAAGATACATATAATAATCTCAGAGAGAGAGAGAGAGAGAGAGAGATGCAGGAAGAATCCTTTCCCTGTCTGAAGTGACTAGCTGAAGCAAAGCACTGCTAAGTGGTGTATTGTGGGTGTGACGATTGGTTAGCCTGTTTTGTTCGCTTGCTTTCCACACTGATAATAAGGGATCTAAAGCTGACAGGGAACCGGGCGTCACTGAAGCAGGGAGGGTGTCTAACCCAGTGTGGCCCAGGCCCAAAGAAGGGATCACTGACTCGTGTAGCTGAGGCAGGAACCCGCCCCCGGGTATTTCCCGGGGGACTCTGTCCCGGGGTCTGGCCGGCAGAGGAGGGGCCCTGGCCGCGCTCTGTGTGTTAGGGGGCAGAGAGGAATCGCCCGGCTGTGCTAGGAGGGGGGTGGCTGATCGGAGAGCCCTGGGGGAAGTGATGCGCGCCGACGACTCAGCTCACTCTGCGCAGCGGCCACCGACGCCCAGGGGCTCCTGGCCTCAGCACTATTCGGCCTCCCCCAGCCCAAGCCATTGGCCTCCCTCCCTCGCACTGCAGCTGAACCTCGGGCCTGTTTCTGGCCGGGCAGCTGCAATGCACGATGCTCTCTGTTCTCTGGACGCTGAGCCCGGGGGTCCGGACACCTCTCCCCGCTGCTGGGCACCGGGCCGAGCCTTCCCCGCTGCAGGCAGTGCCCGCAGGCCCGCGCTGCCCAGGGGAGAGGTCTGGAGAGACATAAACAGGGCCAAGCGCTTCGCTCCGGAGCCTGCCCTTGGCCTCCCCGGGAGCAAGGCCTGTGCAGTCTCACCCCCAGCCTCGGCCAGGGGGGGCTGCTCATTAACCCCCCCGGGCAACCCATTCCGGGGCCATAGGGCAGGGCGGGCCCCAGCCCGGGCCGGCGGGGCTCGCTTAGTCCTAGAGGGGGCGGCAGGAGCGAATCTAGCCCGGGGCAGAGACCAAGGAGAACTGGGGCTTTTCTGGAAAGTGAGAGGAGGTGCCCCCAGGACACTACAGAGAGGCCAGGCAGGCCTTGCCCCCCAAGGTCTCGCACTGCTTCGTGGTTTTCATGGTGTGAAGCCGCGCTTCCCTGGTCTCTTGTGCCCGGGGATCTCCAGACCCGTGTGATCGCTGGCACCCACGCCAGGGCCCTGTGCACCCAGCGCTAACACGCCTCATGCGGGCGGACGTGTTCCCTGGAAGCCTGGTTCAAAGGCCGGCTTGCTGCTCGCCTCTGTCCAAGAGACTCGTGGAACAGTTTGGGAAAACCCTATCGGGCAGATCTACGCTTTGCTGAAGTGACTTGGGCTGAGCCGGATCACACAGACAGCGTCCACACGGCGCCTGGTCTTCCTAGTGCACGAACGAGTTTGAGCCAGAGCAGTGGGAGGGAGCCATTTGCCAAAGGGAAGCTGCAGCAGAAGTCACTGCCACGGGCAGCACTTGCTTTTATTCGGTGCCATACGCTCGCTGGCATTTGTTATGACTAGTTTTAATTATTATTATTTGCTCTAAACGCCTCGTTTCTCGTCCTGACTCGCCACTACCCCCCTCTACCCACCTCCCTTTTTTTTCCTTCGGCCCCGTTGTCTTTCCAAGGGGCTGCGGGCTCGGCGCTGTACAGTTTGACGCCTAACACCGCTCGGATTTGCCGGCCCTTTCCAAACAGCCCTCTCCTCTCGCTGGGTTCCTCCCTGCTTGTATCCAGGATCTCTCCCCACGCGCTGCTGCAGCCTTATGAAATTAACAGTAGGGGGAGTCCCTGCCTGGCAAACTCTGACCCTCTACATCGGGAGCACAAGTGTCTTCTCCAAAACCCAGCCTCCTGCGCGCCTGATGTGTGCTTGTACCTGGGACCGCACACGCAGCCACGCTTGGCTCTTCCTTGGGCGCCGGGTGTTGTCCCGCGGGGTGCAGCTCCCAGGCTGTTCGGAACGCACGTGTAAATGACAACCGGGCACACACCTTTCCCCGGGCTTCGGCCGCCAAATGCGCTGCGGTGAATCTGTCTCGTACGCGCCCGCCCAGAGTCTAGACTGCGCTGTGCCAAACAGGGGTCGGTGAAGTTTGGGGAGGAAGGCTGGCGGCGCGGCGTTTACACGGCACTGAACATCCTCAGCAGGCATGAAGTGTATTCTCTCAGCTGCCTTCCAGAAGTGCTCATCGACAAGGCACGGAGTCCATGCGCTACCTTAGCCACTGTATCCCTAACGCTCTGATCACAGCGGAGTGTCTGTCATTGCTTTTGGCATCCCTTGTCTAATCAAAACAACCCTGGAACCTCTCCCGCAGCTGGCAAAGCCCTTCCTGTGTGTGCAAATCTCCAGCTACCGAAACGGCCAAACTCTGAGCGTGTCCCACTTGCGTCCAGCCACAGGCAGAGGAAAGCAATCCTGACCTGACAACTTAGATTTAGCGGAGGTCAGGTTTGTGCAGCGTCTTTCCCGCTCTGCCCAGGGGCTGCGGTTTAATTCTGCACACCAGGCGCCAGACTCGGACGGGTCGGTGTTTTTTTCGAGGGCCAGAGAAGGGAGGGTGGGGGTCAGGACACAGGGGGGTTCAAATTCTGACCTGATCATTTCCACTTTGCGCCCGGAGAGCGCTTGAAAAAATCACACCGCACTAACATGCAAAAATCTCCGCAAAAGCCTTTCGCGGTCGGTTTCAACCGAGAAGGGAAATTACACCTTCCGAGAGTTTTCGCTGGGAAAAAAATCGTATTGGTAACACCAATTTGGATCCCTTAGAAGTCCCGAACTGCTGCAAGATCTCTTTGGCGAACGGCGAGCAGCCTGCCCTGGGGCGCTCGGGTTTAATGAGCTGTAGCCAGCGTGTGCCAGGCACCAATACTTTGAAGGGTTTAGAGAGAGCCTCAAAAGGACTCCGGAGGCGGGTGAAACTTGTATAAAAACATGATAAATTCGACCGCATCCAGCCCACGTCGCTGGAGCTGGCAGGAGTTTACTTTAAAACTGGCACAAAGCGGGCATCAAAGGCGACTTTTGCGAAGGACAAATACATTGGAAGAGGATTTCCCTTTAACTTTCCATCACCACCCTGGTCCCTTCCCCCCAACTTCTAGAGACACAGCCTGGGGAGGGTCCTAGCAGGCTTTATCGGCAGCATCCTTCCCGTATTGCACCGTCAGCTTTTTTTGAGCAAATAAATAATAAAATAAAAATAATCATAACTAATAAGGCATCTTATTTATGACTAGCCCATCTGAGTTTCTTGCATCCCGACCAAACGATGCTAACGTGCCCGTTCCGTGGGACTGGCTCTGAACTGGGAAATATATATCTATTTACCCAACTATCAAATCTGGCGTCCAGTGATTTCCGACATCACGTGCTAAGCTGTGGTCACCAGCCACACGAAGTTCTCAGCACATCATTGCACCAGGAATGTTGATGGTTATTAACTATCTATTTTAGAGGTTTGCCTGGAGCAAGGCATTTACCATTAGATCCGCCTTGTTAGTTCTTATTTCAGTCTCCCACTCCCGTGATGTGCCCTGGTGAGGTAGAGGGTTTATTGCAGACCAAAACCTCCCCTCTCCTGATCCCCCTCTCCCCTTTAAACCCGTGTAAGATAAATAATGCAGTTGCCATTCTCGTGGCGGACCTCGAGGTCACCCAGCTCCCACCCCCTTCTTTTTAAGAGCGAGAAACCATCTCAAATAAAGTAGTGATGGGGGATGATGTAAACCCACCCAGGACGGAAAAGCCGGGAGTGGAAGCGTGGGTCCCACGTGTGTTGCACCGGGGAGTGTTTGACAGTGAGATCAGAGTTGAAAGTAAACAAGTCTATAGATTATTTCACGGGTCACAGAGGGGGAAAGCGCCTCCCTTAACAGACTCTCTAGATTCAGTGGCATGAGACTAGATTGTCCATCAACTCTCGTTTAACCCCAGGCACGAAAAACCAAGGGGGTAAGATTCTCCCCCCTCCAGCCTGTGCAGAGCCTGCAGCCCTTGACCGCTTGAGGCGAGAAGATTTGAGTTGATCCGTGTTACTATGCGTTAGGTACCTCCCCAACCCCCACCTAGAGACGGAGAATGGCAGAGCACACCAGAGGATTTGGGATCTTCCCTGTTACTAGCCACGTGAATACCTTTTTTTTTTTTTTTCGGGAGAGGATGCAGCTGTGATTGGGTGTCTGCAAGGCAGGCTCCTTGTCCAACTCTAGGTTGGGGAAATGGACACTGCTAGGCAGGGTGGCAGGTGGAATTTACAGACAGTCATTTAGATCCGCTCCATTTCCAGAGCAGAGGTGTCGTCCGTTTGAAAGCTCTGCTGACGAAGGCATTTTGTTTCACACTAAATTGGGGGCCAGAATCTCCCCCCAAAACCTCCAAAATAAAGTAATCACCTAATGAAGGTACCGATTTCTGGGGGAGTGGAGTGGAGGGGGGGGGTGAAATGCACAGCTACTGGGCTCGGCCTCTCATGTTTAGAAACATTTGCTCTCTGAGGCAGAAGAAGGCATTCTGGGGCACAAGAAGGCACCAGCTCTTAAAGGAGGAAGACCAGATCGCAAATGACAGAAATCGGTTTAAGGAAAGCCAGTTGAGTGAGGCTGGAAGCAATAGGCCGTACAAAACGAAGCTGAAAATTACTTCCGCTGCTCCATTTACCCTTTCTGTTTCGAGTTTCCTGCTGTAGTGTGTGTACAGACTGGAGTAAACCCAGGGGCGAGAGCCGGCCCGGAGGTCTAGTCACCTTGCCCCAACCATCACCCACCCCCCCAATCTTTGCACCAGCCCGCCGGCCAGCGCCGGGTGTGATGTCTGCCATTTACAAAGCAGACACAGATTGCGTTTCCTTTCCAAGCCAGGGGAGACAAGACAGCGATTTGGCTGGAGGTATCATCGGAGCGGGACACAAGAGCAAGCAGAGAGCGCACAGCGCCGATTTCCGTCCAGAGTGAACACGGGGCACAAAGTTTAGGACTATAACTACAGACCGGGCCTAGGGAAAAGCCCCCCCCCCCAGCCCAGCAAAGCAAAGCGTGCCAGGAGAAGCCGGGGGGACGGGTGGCATAGTGGAGCGGGGAGAGGACAGTCCATAGACACTTTTTAAAGCTATCTGTCCAGAGGATTCTGGGGTTCCTGGTCTCCTTCCCCTGATCTCCCTGGGGGGGGGGTCTGGGCTCTCCCCACCTGCCTGTGGCGTGGCTACTAGCCGGCTACCCAGGCCGGTTTGCCCTGGATACAGGCCTGTCCCACCGCCCCCAGCCAGTTGAATACAAAGATGGAGCGATGCACTGGGACACAAACAGGCCACGCTCAGTTCGGATCGTGCCGGGTCCGGCTCCTGCCCTGGTTGGGAGAGAGAGCCGCCACCGCAGGGCCGGGCTGGCAGGCCCCGGAGGAGCAAGGCCCAGCCCCGGCCAGGGGCAAGGGCAAAGCTTTGGCGGGAGCAGCCAAACCCTGGGGACCAGGGGCAGCTTCTCCGCGCGGCTTAGGACCTCCCCCCAGCGGGCTCCCCCTCCACCGGGGCCTTTCCCAGCCCCTACCAGGGCCCGCAGCTAAGAGCAATGAAACGCGTTATCGATTCACCGATGATTCGGGCGATTTAACTAATAAAAGGGCCCATCGATCGCTGCAAACTTGCATTATTTATAGCGAGCTTGGAGGGACCCGGGAACATCCAGAGCTCCCCACGGCAGGGCAGCGCCCTGCGTCCCCCCCGGCCATTCCCAGCGCCGGCTCGGCCTCCCTCCCCGACGCCCCGATCTCTAGCCCCTTTGCGGAGCGTGACAGCCCCCGGTGCAGCCCGGGACTGCCAGGCGCAGCGCGGCGCTGCCCGCAGAGGAAGCCGAGGACTGGGGAAGCAGAGCTCGCCCGGCTGCTCGTGGGGGCGATGCGCAGGGGGGCTGGAGGATTTCCCCTCCTGGGTCAGGGAGTCCCGGGGTCCGCGCTCTGTCTAGGATGCCGTTCAAGTCACATCCATGCCCCCTCCCCGGGACCGTCCCAAACGCCCCTACGCATCCAGCCAGGAAGGGAGCGGTGGGACCCAAGCCATGCTCCTTATCGTGTTTGTGGCTGTCCACGGAGCCTCCCCTCCAAAGCTCTGGCCGATTGCCGATCCCCCCCCCCCCCCAAAAAAGCAGCGTCTGGCCGGGTGGCTGAAACCCTGCACGAAACGCAAATGGTTGTCGCTGGTCTGCCAGCCTCGTTCCCCACACCTAGCGCCCCCCGAACTCCATCCTGCCTAGCACAAGTGTTGACTTTTGCTTTGAAAATGGTTGATCTAGAGATAATCCCTTCGGAGATCCAAAAGCTACCTCACCAGGCAAACACAATGCCGTCACTTCGCTCCACGAGCAGCTCTATACCTTAGTGCGGGAAAGGGCAGCCCCTGTGCCGGTTAAACATTTGTTACCATCTTTTCTAGGCAGCAAGTCTCTGGGCTTGTAACCCACTTAAGCCCCTGCTAGTACAACCAAACATAAGACAGTGCCTATAAACACAGAGCTATATAACACCTGGCATATATATCCATGCTGGGTGTACATATCAATATCATCTGGTGTGTGTGCACGTAGACAAATAGATGGACACCCACCTATAGATTCATATAGACACCCACCGTATAGGAAAACTACTTATGCTGACACTATCCAGAGAGTGAAATATCATATTTATTTACAACTACTTTAAAAACCAGGAGCGCAGTCCTACCTGTTCGGCCAGTCCTGGAAGTCATGTAGTTTTTCTCTAATTCCATTCTGATTTTTCAGGACTTGGTGAAATGGACAGAGAAAAAAAGTTTCCACTTTTTTTTTTTTTTTTTGGAGGGTTTGTTTGCAGGTTGGAATATTTCAACTTTTCGCTCCCCGTCGTGCCTTTGCAGCTGATCACTGAGCTGAAACTAAACGTTTTAGGTGGAAAAAAAGCCTCCGAAGGAACCGTGAAATGATTAAGGAACTAAAGAGCTTCTCGCCATGTGAGATCATGTCCTGTTCTCTAAAACATCACAAGATGTCCCCAGACGCAGCCAAAAACCAAGAAACTCTGACATCTGTTGGAGCAGGAATCAAAGTTTGTTTGCAACCAACTGCCTTAAAGTGTGACTTTAGCTGTTTACAGAGCCGCGTGCGAAAGGCGGAGGCAGAGAGGCGCCTGTGACTTTACTGAAACAAAAACAGTCAAGGGGTTTAATGTATAGCTGGAAAAATTAAAGCGGCGGATCAACTTTTCATCAAAATCAACTTTCATCGCCTTAAATGGGCAACCAACCCTAAAGGCTGATGGGGACACACCGGGAAATCATTTTTCCTCTTAAACCTAATGATTAAATATTATATTTATGTTGCTTGCAATATTTGATCGAATACTCGCTTTAAAGGGAATGGAACTTGTCTTTGCTTAACTATATCTGCGTGGATAATCAGACCAAAATTAGTCCCTTATGAAGGATCCTTTTGTCCTAATATCAGCTTCTTGCTTAGAAAGGCACCACACTCCAAAAATAGCCCAGATGATCATGAACTAGAATGAGCACCTTAAACAATCATCTCATCTTTGATTGTTTTTTAAAGAGGAACCTAGGCTGGACTTTTCGAGAGGGACTATTTCATTACACGGTGCCCTCCGAAATTATACCAAAGGACCAGTCATAACAATAAAATGACGTCCCACAGGCCTCAGGGGAAAAAATAAAAAGGTGAAAAGATTTCGGGCAGCCATTTACTTTGTTTTGGTTTTTTTTAAGTAAGTCATTAAGGGAAACGTTTCTTATTTTCATTTTTTAAAAATTCTAACACAGGAGGTATTTCAAATATTGTAATTTTACGCAGGACCAAGTCTTCGGTGGAAATAAAGATTTTTTCGGTGTATTTTTATTTTCACAATATGTGTGTCTCGTGTTTTACTGCCTATATATTCTGTGAGTGTACACGCACACAAACATAGGCCTTAAAATTGTGCTCCAGACGGGATGCTGTTCATTTTTAACCGAAAATTAAATATCGGACTCAAAATTATTTCAAAGAAAAGCTTTTGCACTTTAATCTCCTTCGCTGTTGTAGTAAATCTGATTAATTTGGAAATATTCATGCCTGTCGAAAATCTACTTGTTCCACGAGACAGCTAAGCCACCCACACTTCGCTATCTGCCATTACAGCTGAACTTGGTATCAAAATAGTTTCTAGACACCTTATTTTTTTCTCCCTGAGTGCAGAATATGCTTCAGTGGATACAGTTTTAGAAAAGCGAAAGCCCCTCTCTAGCATATTTAGTGAGTGGGAAGGGGGGACTATGGTGAGAAGGGCCGCTATCGATTTAATGGCAAACGATACATTTATGCAAAATATTCTTTCCCGTACAGAGGGTGGTAAAGGCATTTTTCTAGTGGGCTAAACTCCTACCTGTCTCGATTACAATTAAAAGGGCAGACAGGGAATCTTTAAGCTCCAGCTTTGCCTAAAATTAGCACCCACGTACTCCAACCTAGCTTCAAGCGAATGTCAAAAATCCTGCAGCAGCCATATACAATGCAAAGGGCTGCGAATGTTTCTCCTTCGAAAATACGGCGATTCCCGAATTCTCACCGCCTCGTTAATTTATCAATGATCGCTATTTCCACCGGATGAAAATGCATTGAATATCTCCTCTCCTCCTTGGCTCAGTGGAAGCTGTGCTCTGGATAGAAATCACCTTTTGGAATCGAATTTACCTCACCAAGGGATAGCTTCTACCCTGACCGGTTTTGCGAAGAAAGGAAAATAAAGAATATGCATCTTATTTGAGGCATATTAATTTAATACGTTACATAAGTATGAATAGTTATAGAAATATGCAGATTCCAAAGATTCTTTATCAAACGATATTGGGGTTTGGGATGGGCGTGTAACTGCTTTGTGAATGGGGAGTGAAAAATACAAAAAGGGGCTGGAGGGGGGAAAAAATGCCTGCGAAGATGGGAATCAATTCACAGGTGCGTTTTTTAAACATCTCAACAAATATTTTGTCCTCCCAGCCAGGAACCCGGGGCATAGTGTTGTAACTTCGTTTCAAATCAAATACTTTCGAAATCTACATGTAGCCTGTACACAAAATTTTTAAAATCCTCCCAAGGCCAACGAAACAACAAGGCATCACTGTCTAGAGCTTTGTCTTTTTCGGCTAATATTTTAGTCGAAGCGGGCTGCACACACGGTTGTAGACCCCTTGTTCCATGGCCAGGAAATAACACACACACGACCGAACGGGCCGTTGAAATAAAGGGGCCCGAGTTGCCTGCTGTAGATTTTGTTTTGCCTTCAGCTCTGTTACTTCCCTTTTTCCTAACGTCCTTTGCTCTCATTTGTTTATATAAAAATAAACCCGCTCAAATAAACATTTCCTAGCCGCCCGCTGACCCCGAGACGAAAGCCAAGAGTTCGGCTGGGCGAGTTTGGGCTCTCGCTTTTCTGTGGTGGGAAGTGGATAAGAATCCACTGGCCTGATCCTTCGG
This sequence comes from Terrapene triunguis, assembly GCF_002925995.2. Taxonomy (NCBI): domain Eukaryota; kingdom Metazoa; phylum Chordata; order Testudines; family Emydidae; genus Terrapene; species Terrapene triunguis. Next base: position 14,474,921 of record NW_020699449.1, on the reverse strand, counting down.
CAAAGCCAGCCCCGCAAGACCGACACAGATGGGCAGGATCGCGTGGCTTTCTGTGCGGGACCACTGGGGAAGGGTTGGGTGGGGAGGGGGCGGGTAACTTTAGGTCGATATTCCAAACAGGTGCAAGGGTCTTTGCTCCCCAGCCCGGAAGCGTAGCAGAGGGGGATTGAACTAGCGTCAAAGTAAGAAACAATTGCTTTGGACGCGGGGCGCCGCCGGTAACAAAGCGGAAACAATCCCTAAGGTGTTGGCCCCTCTACAGCCCCCGTCATCAACCGAGCAGGGCTCGCTGCCCCGGGGTCTGCCACGCAGCACCTGGGCGCGGGTGCATTTCCTGTTGGATGGGTGCGTATGCTGCGCACATGCGCGTGTGGGTAGAGGCGTGTGTAGGGACGTGTTACTGTGTGTGTATGTGCGCGTCTGTGGATATGCTAGTGTGTCTGTGTGCATGTATGTTTGTGTATGGATATGGAGTTGTATATATGTGCGTATATATAATCCACAGAGATGCATATATATATATATATATTTGCGTGTATATCTCTAGCAATGTATATTTGTGTATTCTCAGCTAGCTAGGAATGTTTATATATACACGTGTGTGTCTCCATAGAGATACACGTGTATGAAAATAATCGTATTTTATCCTCTACTCGCACATATGCAGACACGTGTGTGTCTGTCTCTCTGTCGACACGAGAACGTGTGCACATGGGAGAATTTTCTCTCTCGGTGTATATGGACACACACACACACGTGTCTCTCTCGGGAGGCAGACCCGTGCCTGGGGATGAACGCCTGTCCGAGGGTGCATGCCCTTTCCCAGCTCTCCTGGGGGTGTGGGCGTGGATTTCCCCAGCGCTGGGCCGCGCCTAGCCATTAGCGCCCTGCCCAGGAGCAGAGCCCTGCAAGCCCGGGAGCCCGCGGGCCTCGCATGCCTTTGGAGCGGGCTGGCGGCTCCCCTGAGCGAGGGAATGGCCCCGGAGCTCAGCCCCATTCAGACAGCGGGGCCGGGCCAGCGCTTGCCCAGGGCTGAGGGGGTTGGGGCCGGCTCCTGCCCTGCTTTCCCCAGGCAGCGAGCCCATTGGGGCGGCAAGGCCAATCCGGCCCTGCCCCGCGGACACAGCTCGGCCCCGCACCCCGCCTTTGCTGACCCCTGACACCCGAGAGGCCCCGGCAGAGATGGGCTGGCTCGGGGCTAGGCCCAGGAGAGCGGTCTAGGAGCTGCAGACACTTCCCAAACTCTGTGCCCCCCTCCCCGAAAAGGGGCACGGCACACCAGAAGTGCCTGGGCCTCCCGTTTCTACCGCCTGCCCTTCCCGGGCCCAGCTTGGGAACAGAAGCCATGTGCATTCGCCCCATACATTTAGAAACGAACGGGTTGTAGGAGAACAAATCCAGGCAGGAAAGCTCTGTCTGGCTCTGCCTCCGCAGGCTCGGTGAAGTTCTCCACTTAAGGCACCGAGTGACTGAAGTTAGTGGCTCTCACATGAAGACCCAGGAAATCCCCATAACGTCGCAGGCGGGGTGCAGCAAAACCAGCTCCTACGGCTGGATAGGCACAAATTCTGGCTTCTCCCAAACCTTATGGGGCAGGAGGTTGCACCTTAGAGAGAGCTCGAAGCACACACAACCCCATTGCCTCTGGCCTCTCTCTCTCTCTCTCTCTCTCTCACACACACACACACACACACGCCACCGCTGCAAACGAAGAGCAAAACCCTCGGGGCCCCGCCACGAGAAGAAACCAAGTGAAGAAAAGGAGAAATGCAGACGGAGCCTCGGCACTGCCTCGCCCAGAGCACAGACGTGGCCTCACTTTGCGCGCAGCGCAGACCTGGCCCTGGGCTGGGAACCAGCCTCAGCCCCGGGGCGCGTCTGTAGGATTCCTTGGCTGTGTCCTGACCTTGCGCCCAATTCCCGCAGCTCCTCCTCCTTTCCCAGCCCGCGGGCATCAGAGCAGATCTGGGTCCAGGTTCAAAGCTTCCCAGGGGCCGATAAACACCAATACACACCCGTCCCCGCAGGCTCAGGACATGGGTTATTCACGAGGCGATGGACACATCTGTCCAGCCCGCTCCCGGGGGAGAAAGCACCTGGCCACGCCTGGGCAAAGCGGTTCCCCGCTGTAAGTCACCGGCGTTACACCAGGGGCAGTGAGCCGCAGACCAGAGTCTCGGGGACCGTGATTCAAACGACGCGGCGCGGAATTGGGTTTGCAGGTGACACTCGGGAGGGTCAGTGACCGGTGCTGTCACTGCCCTGCGGGTAATGTCCCCGGCTAACGCCATCAGCCCCCCATGCCTTACGGGGAGGTGAGGAAACACCCCGCGCACTGCGGGGACCGGGATTACAGCGAAGCCAGGGCACTGGGACGCTTGGCGGCTCCCCGGGTAGCCGCACTCAGTGACACCCCACGGGCAGGGCCAGGTGGGGACACGGGAGTCAGGGGTCAAACACGTCACGCCCTCCCCAGGCTAGGGCACCCCAGGACCAGAGAAACCTTCACTCCGCTACCAGCCGCTGCGACCCTCCTGGCTTCAGCTGGTTATCCCGCCGGGCGTTGTGTCTGGGGGCCAGGGGATCAAAAGGTAACTCCATTGCCCCCTTACCACTTGTGCCCCGGGATAAAAGCAGCCCGAGCCGCCCAGAGCCTGCGAGGAGCGAGAGCAGAGACCTCCAGCCAGGTTATCTGCAGCCAAGGAAGGGAAGCCTGGCTGCCTTCCCCAAGGTCATGGTCACTTTCTCCCCCTCCCCCTGTGCTTCCAAGGCAGAGACCGGACTCCAGTAACTCACAATGATGACAGCGGATCCCACTGGTTCCGAATCCCAACCAGGCTGCGGCAGAGTTTAATACCAAATACACAGCAAGGGGACAAAACAGTAACCCCCCCCCGCACCCCCCCAGCCAGCCGGTAGCACCCAGATGCAGCCCCCCGGCTCCGCCGGGAAAACAATTCAACCGTCCCAGGCGCACGGGAGTGTGAACCTGAAACTTTTCCAAAGCCACGTCCGGCCTGGGATTTAAAAGGGGGAAACACGGGCACCTTGCGAGTGGGGTGGCAACGCCTCCCATCTCTCAGCGCTTCCAGCATTTCATACATTCTTAAGGCGTTGAAACATGGGGCAGAGAAATGCAGGCAAGTTTGTTTGTTTTTAAGGCTGGGGCTTCCAAGAACCTGTTACAATTCGCAAACCTTCTGTGCGCGAATTAAGTATTCCTCGCCCCGGAAAGACACACCAAGAAAAGGTTATTCACATGAACGTCAACTTGAATTCTTTGGAGCAAGCCCTGCTCAGTGCAGATCCACCAGAGAGCATTAAGCGATTCCATTGGAGCCAAATTCAGGTCGGTCTGTCCTGGGTGAGTTCTTGACAATTTCCACACCATTTGCCTGAGCCTGGCACGTGTAAAAATATCACCCGCTCCAGCCAGTGTTTGTCCCTTTCTTTCACCCTTTTCCCCACGACTCCCTGCCTGTTGGCTCACCAGAGAGCGGAGTTTCTGAAATATGCTGATGGCCACAGAGTTGGGTTTTTTGAATTAAGCTTGAAAATAAATGTACTTTGAGGGCTTCCTTTGGAAATCACTAGACACCCTTCTATTGGTCACACACTGTCTTTCTATCGCCAGGGCCCCTCATTCATGCTCGTGTTAACAGCAGCAAACGGGGCTTTATGCAGATGTTTCCCAGCACAACGGGTATTTTAGACTCCGATGGTAGAGGAGACTCCGGGGATGAACTATCGATCCCTTTGCAATCTATGCCCGAGCTCCCAGTGGCGATTTCCCGCAAGGGGTGCAAAGTGGAGGTAAGGTCCCGATCCTGCTCGCATGAAATCGAGGGTAAAACTCCCGTGGGGGTCAGGATCAGGCCCTGAATTTTACAACGGTTTAAGTGGAGGAATTAGAACTTTTTAAAACTAATCATTAGGAGAAACCTTAGGACCTTGGTCCTGGGGCAAAACAAAACAAGCCAGCGGCGGGGCAGGAAAGGGGCCATTTCACGTGCTAGGTTCTTTCCTGGGAGCCTGCTTTCCATGGGCTGTTTTTCTGGGATGCCCTGGGCTGGAGCCTGCTTGCCCTGGGCTGTTTTTCTGGGATGCCCTGGGCTGGAGCCTGCTTGCCCTGGGCTGTTTTTCTGGGATGCCCTGGGCTGGAGCCTGCTTTCCCAGCGGGGCTGGGGCTGGCTCCGGCTCCAGGAGCCCTGGCGTGCCCCATAGATGTCTGAACCCAGGAGGGGCACCAGCTTTGCCAGAGCCGCTGAACTGAACCAGTTCTTTTCGCCCCGGCCATTCAAGATTTGTTTCCTGTTCATTGTGCAGGGGATTTTTCAGCTCGCTACGGAGCCAAATCAAATCAAACCGAACCAGGGGTTTGAACATCTTAATCCCCTGCGTAAAACAAACCGGGATTGATTAAGCGGCGGGAGCTCGCTGCGCAGTATTTAAAGCCCAGCTGTAATTATGGTAGTTTCCGAGCCGGGTCCAAAACCCTGACAGAAACATGGGCAAGCGCAGGCGCCCTGCTCCCATCCCGCAATGCTCCAGGCTGCTGTTTTGCTCCAGGCGCAATCTCCAGTCATTCCTACAGTCTGGAGCTCGTCATGCAAACGGTGACAGCCCCCAGCCTCCTCCCACTGAAGTTAATAGCAACAGTCAGAGAGAGCAGGATCGGGTCCCGCAACCACCCCAGAGGGTGCTTTTAGGACTGGGTGTTTGCAAGTTTCTTTGCAAATATCTGCATAGAAAAAAGGGGACAGATTAAAGCAGGTTTTAAAAAGAAAATTATATTCCCCTGCCCCCCTCCCCCAAAAAATCTTCTAATCAACATGTATAATCCTTTATTTCCTCTAAGCACCAGAGGCATTGGATCCAAAAAGAAAATCAGTAAAGAAATGAGTCAAGTATTTTACTGACTGAGTTGAATTCTGAAATGTTAGGCAGCTCTTTCAATTTTTATTCCTGAATTTTTTCCTAAGCCAGACCTTAATTTTAAAGACATTAATTCTTTCCAAAACAAAGAAGGAGACCTTAACAGCAAAGTACACACCTAAACCAAACGGATACATGGATTGTTTAGTCCTTTGTAAAATACAGAAAAGAGAATCCAAATATAGATGCCTAAAGGTCTCATCCATATGCAGGCTCCCCAATCCTTTATACAATAAAACCCACTCAGGGCTCAAACCATATTTTTCAAACTTGAGGAATAAGGAGAGAAAGCATTCTTAGCTGGCACTGTCTTGGTTTTATAAACTCCATCATGTGTATCATTTCACACACCGTTTTGTTTTCTGTAAATAGCATGGTGCGGGGGGAATAATGATAATAAAAAGGAATTAAGAAGAAAATTGTTCTGTTTCAGGAACCTGATCCCTTTTCCAGACTATCTAAAGGACACTTTCTGTGGCCTTACGACTAGGTATGCAGTTAGATGGGTCTTAAACCAGACCTAGCCTTTTGTCTTTTGACCTCTGATGCATGAAATTAGTAGCAAAAGAAAAGGATAAAAACACATGGAAAAATATCTTACAACGCTCATTGTATCAGATCATAGCCCAGCTACTAGGAACATCCAGAATTATTTGTTTATAAGAACCTTTCCCTCCCCAACCACATGCTTGTTTTCATTTACAAGGACTCTGTATTCATTAGGGGGGATTAACCTCTCCGTTTGCTCAGGGAACAGGCAAAGGTATTATGTTGGAGCATGTACAGTTTAACTCCTTTCTCAAATCCTTTGCTTTTTACTAATTTTCCTGAAAAACCACACAACTCCCAAATCTGCAGGACTGTCACAAAGGATGATCCTCCCTGCTAGCATCAGTAGCTGAAGGTATAAACAGTGGTTTTATTGTTGTCTCAGAGCTACATGCTTGCACGGCACATTTGGGGCCATGATGCTGTTTATTTCACCTCTCTTCCTCATTTCATTTTAATTTCAACATATGGATGAGCTGGTAGTGATTGTGACCTAGTATCTTCCCAGGGATAAAATTAAACCCTGAGATGGGCAGGCTAACTAGATTTAAGGAACATTCGCTGGGCCCTCCCAAAAAGTGGAAAGCTGTTGGTTGATGGTATCACCTAATGTCCTCAATGAGCCTTAGGAAACTGACGAAAGAAGTCTTCAGGATGTAAGGTTTAAAAGATGTTAGCTTGTGATCGATGCGTCCAGCCATCAATAACACATGCTAAGTTAGACCCTGTAGAAGGTGACCCAGAACTAGTCCCTCTCCTGTTTTAATGATGATTTAATCATCAGGAAAAAAACAACTGCTAGGTGCAAACATGCAAATGAAGTGTCTCAGTGGCAGTATTCTGATCAAATAGCTCAACAATTTCAACAGGGTTCAAAATTTCAACCAAAAAAAGTCACATTTGGGGGGCTTAAAAACAATGCTAGTCGTTTATTGTGCTTTCCCTGTTTTTGAGGATGGCCTTTCTCCCCTTCCCCCATAAGATGGCTGCATTAACAAATGCCTCAGAAATGTCTCATTTAAACAAGATGCGTCAAGTCTCTCCAGACCGGCATACTGAATACACTCAAAACCAACACATAAAATTGCTCACCTCTACCATTTCAGGAGATACCGACCACCAGATTGTTGTACCCATTCAGATCAGTAGAATAAAACGTGGTTTTCGAATGGCAAATCCAGATGATCATATTTGCCTGCCCCCAACCACCATTTCACCTTCCTTTCATGTTTTGAATGCTTTTCTTCAATGGACCCACTCACCTGAGTACAGGGAGCAGGAGCTGCTGGTTTTTATTTATTTCAGTGCAAAGATTTAGTCAAATTTAATTCATAAAGCACAGGGCCTAGTGCTGTTTCTACTGAAATTAATGGCCAAAGAGCCTACTGGTTTCAATGGGAGCGGGATCAGGCCCCAGTTATAGTCACTGGGTTGAATGTTTTGTTAATTCACAAAAAATAATTGTTAAAAAGTTAATTTCGGAGCAATTTCTGGCTGGCGACACTCTTACCTGGACCGTAGAAAACGCGGGTGTGCATGGCCGCCGTTGGCGTCTGCCTTTTCCACAAAGTTGCAGCAAGAAAGCTCAACGGGTTCTCTGAGATTGACACCGTGGTGGAATGGGGCATGACCACAGGGACATCAGCATATATCACAGCTACTGCACATGTGTAAGTCACTGCTTGGGCCAAGGAATGGCCCTGACTAAGATCCTCTCGGTGCAAATTAGCTGGAATAGAAGGACTGAGGGATGTATAGGGCTGGTCTCAGGTAGGTGGCAGAGGGCAGTCAAACAGCCTCTTTTGAAATGGCTGTATTAGGAACGGGAGCATGGCAGATGATGGAGTACAAGCAACATGCTTTGGATTAGCCAGCATTTGGCTGTGTTTTCAAATGCAGTCCCTTATAACGTATACAATCCGGGAGAGACTGCAAAATGCTGAACTGAATGCAGTGACATCACGCCTAGAGGCTCTAGATCAGGGCAGCATTATGCTGTACATCCACATAGTAAGAGGCAGATCCTGCCCCAGGGTGCATGCAATCTAAATAGACACGGATTATTAGGCTCATTTTACAGCTAAGGATCAGAGGCATAGAGAGATGAAGTGACTTACCCAAGGTCACTCAGGGAAGCTGTGGCAGAGCTAGGACCTTTGAACACACATCTTCTAAGTCCCAGCCCACTTCCTTAAGTGCAAGGCCATCCATTCCTATTCAAACCCCCATATTTTACCAGTGCAATGTATGCTGGTCAAACATGCTCACCAATTGGGCATTTTTAAACCATCTGCTAACAGGCAGAAAGACGATTTTGAGAAGCTTATGTTGTCTCTGCAATTTTGCTTCAAAGCAAATTTTATGTTTGCCTTATTGCAACCCCCTTCCTAACTGTATTCTTTCCATAGTCATTTTGAAATGCTGGGGTAATTCTGGGCAGGGGAAATGCTGACAAGTAAGGAAAACTATGAATGAAATTTTTCTGATGAGTCTTTTTGCAGGAGACAGATCAGATGGGCCTAAACAATGCTTGCTTTTTCAGCCTCTAAGGTCAGTGTTGCAGCAAGAGAAGGAAAATTTCAACTCAAGTATATCCTGTACTGTAACTTTGGTGCTCGCTGCTATTAAAACTCTGAAAAGGTCAAATTGATTCCATTGCTTCGGGAATTGCTAGGCTAAAAAGTAGATAGGAAGATATGACGTGAAATGGGTGAACAAGTCTGCCTCAGACAATGGCCGGCAAGAGGGCAAATACCATTGAAGTAAATAGTGCATTGATTAAGGTGATCTCTCCGATGGATAGAAAAGTAGAAACTCAATGCAACTAAAGAGAGGAAACTTAAGAAATCTAAGCTTTTCTCAAGGCACAAAAGGAGAGATGCTTAAGGTATTATTTATTTGCTTTCCTAGATGGTATTCCAGGTCAGGAATTTGATTCTCCCTCGTTGACTGAAAGAGTCCCATGGGTCACAATCTCTGAGCACATGTTTAGCATTAACCAGGTGTCTGAGATTAGAATCTAGGCAGTGCTCTGAGCCTGCCTCCCTCTGAGTTTGGGATCTTTTGTATAGAGGTGAAAAGTCTGGGATTTCCTTCCGCCCACCCCCTATGAATCCCTTGATTGGTAGACAGGTGCATCTTTTTCCTGACATGCTGTCATATGCAGTGAATTCATACATCTATAAATCTCCCTTAGAGAAGGGTTTTTGATTCTAGCACATTTTACTAAGTGGCCCATATGTGGCTGCAAGGAAGCCAGACATTCCCTGCATGTGTCTCTGGTAGATATCATAGCACATATTTCGTATGGGTGCATGCCTCATAGTCTGTGGTAGACTGTCATGGGATAAAAGGGAAGGTCCTCTCATGGACTGGTAACTGGTTAAAAGATAGGAAACAAAGGGTAGGTATAAATGGTCAGTTTTCAGAATGGAGAGAGTTAAATAGTGGTGTTGCCCAAGGTCTGTACCAGGACCAGTCCTATTCAACATATTCATAAATGATCTCGAAAAAGGGGTAAACAGTGAGGTGGCAAAATTTGCAGATGATACAAAACTACTCAAGATCGTTAAGTCCCAGGCAGACTGCAAAGAGCTACAAAAGGATCTCACAAAACTGGGTGACTGGGCAACAAAATGGCAGATGAAATTCAGTGTTGATAAATACAAAGTAATGCACATTGGAAAACCTAATCCCAGCTACACATCTAAAATGATGGGGTCTAAATTAGCTGTTAACACTCAAGGAAGAGATGTTGGAGTCACTGTGGATAGTTCTCGGAAAACATCCACTCAATGTGCAGCGGCAGTCAATCATTAAGAAAGGGATAGATAATAAGACAGAAAATAGCATATTGCCTCTATATAAATCCATGGTACACCCACATCTTGAATACTGTGTGCAGATGTGGTTGCCCCATCTCAAATAAGATATATTGGAATTGGAAAAGGTTCAGAGAAGGGCAAGAAAAATGATTAGGAGTATGAAATGGCTTCCATATGAGGAGAGAATAATAAGACTGGGACTTTTCATTTTGGAAGAGAGATGACTAAGGGGGGATATGATAGAGGCTATAAAATCATGACTGGTGTGGAGAAAGTAAATAAGGAAGTGTTATTTACAGGGCCGGCTCTAGGCACCAGCAAAACAAGCTGGTGCTTGGGGCAGCACATTTTTAGGGGCGGCATGGCCGGCGCCAGAATGCTGCCCCTAAAAATGTGCCCCCACCGCCCTAGCTCACCTCCGCTGCTGCTGCCGCTCGCGCGCCGCTACTCGCCCTCCCTCCCAGGCTCTCAAGCCTGGGAGGGAGGGGGAGCAGCGGCGCGTGAATCAGCTGTTTCGTGCGCGCGGCCGCTCGGGTTCTCCCCCTCCCTCCCAGGCTCTCAAACCTGGGAGGGTGGGGGAGATCCCGAGCAGCCGCGGCACGCAAAACAGCCGTTTCGCGCGCTGCTGCTCCCCCTCCCTCCTAGGCTTGAAAGCCTGGGGGGAGGAGGCAGGGAAGGGGCAGAGTTGAGGCGGGGCTGGGGGTGGGGTAATTAAAAAATGGGGGGGGGGGCGGCCAAAATTGTTTTTGCCTTGGGCGGCAAAAATCCTAGAGCCAGCCCTGGTTATTTACTCCTTCTCATAACACAAGAACTAGGGGTCACCAAATGAAATTAATAGGCAACAGATTTAAAACAAACAAAAGGAAGTACTTCTTCACACAACACACAGTCAATCTGTGGAACTCCTTGCCAGAGGATGTTGTGAAAGCCAAGACTATAACAGGGTTCAAAAAGGAACTAGATAAATACATGGAGGATAGGTCCATCAATGGCTATTCGCCAGAATGGGAAGGGATGGTGTCCCTAGCCTCTGTTTGCCAGAAGCTGGGAATGGGTGACAGGGGATGGATCACTTGATTACCTGTTCTGTTCATTCCCTCTGGGGCACCTGGCATTGGCCACTTTCAGAAGACAGGATACTGGGCTAGATGGACCTTTGTTCTGACCCAGTATGGCCGTTCTTATGGTCTTATGGACAGAAAGTCCTCCCGTCGAGGGTTTGATTTAAAAATCATTCCTGTTTTTAAGAGTGAAAACAGAATTCAAAGCATCTATTTCTTTAATTTAGATTTTAAAATCATGCTCATCATAGCAATGTGGGCCAGGGTGCACTTCATTAAATACAGGAGTCAGTGAACTGTGACCCAAAAATAAATAGGTGACCCCAAATTAAGCTGTTTAAAACAACACGTATTCTTGATTCACGCCCTCCTCAGGCAAAAGCCCCAGCAAATGGGGGGCTTCAAAAATATTCAGACAAGGGCACGGTCAGACTGATGGAGGAAGTGATATGTTCCAGAATCCTAGGCCCTCCACTCACAAGGGCAGCTCCTCAACAGGTGTGACCTGGAGCTACAACGATTTAAACCAGCCCCAAGATGTCCTGCCAGGATGCTCTAGTCTACAGAATGGAACTGGGACCTTCAGTCAATCTCAGTTGTAGCATGGCGCATAGGAAAAGGGATGGGTTCCTAGGCAGGTCAGGCCTGCACCATAGAGGGCTTTACAAATCAGTATCAGTGTTTTGAATCGCACTAAGCAGCAGAGAGTGCCGTCTTGGGAGCGCTGGTGAAATAGTCTTTCCTGTTGTCAATGACCCCAGCAAGCGAGTGGGTGACCCGGTTCTGCACCAGCTGTAGTTTCCAAGAGCGGTCCTAGCCATAGCCCCTGCAGCAGGTCCAATCTGGAAATCACCAAGGCACAAGAGAATTTGGCCCAGGTCCACATCAAAGAGAAACATTTCGAATCATGGTGGGGAATACAGCTGAGAAAGGGCACTTCACACCCTCAGGACACCTGGGACCCGGAAGCAGCTCTGAATTATGGATCTCATTGCCAAGGGATAAGTAATCCCCCTCAGTCATGGTTCAGTCACCATTCTTTGGTTATTATTAATCGTGTGCATCACCTAGGAGCCCTAGTCATGGGCCAGGACCCCACTGTGCTAGGTGATGTACAAACACAGAACAAAGAGATGGTCCCTGCCCTGCTACTGTGCATTCTCAAAGCCAGGCCCATGCAATGGAAAATTGTTGTGTCTTAGCATTTCACACATCATTGCTCTGAGTGTTTAATTTCCCCCACTGAAATAGATGAGGGAAATACCTGATAAAAACCACAAAAAGCTCCATTTTCTGTCGTGGGGCTTGAAAACCAAAACAAAATTCTGTCACCAGAAGCGATAGCGAGAACTCGACTAGCCAGTACACAGCACATTTAAAGGCCTGTTGGAAACAGTGCTGGGAGCAGGCTTACAACAAAGAGACATGGCCAATCTGACCTGCCCACGGTGTATCAGGCATGTTCTCCTCCAAAACCGTCCTAGCTTTCTACAGCAACCTGAAGACAAAGATCGCTGCACTGACGTCCAGGGGAGCTGTGACAAATGATGTCTGCTAAGGATCGGCCCACGAGTGTACCCTGAAAGAACAAAAAGGAACAATCTGTTCTGCAGAATGATCATTCTGGAGCCAGCCACCATGAGTATTTAAAAATGGACGTCAGAAGGTGGATGCTGTAACACTATACTCCCAGCCAACCTGCAAGTGACACATTAAAATGTATCAAATATTTTTTTATTGTGATTATTGGAAGCAACAGCTCCAATGCTGGTGGAAGAAAAACTGGACTGTGGTGAGGGAGATGGTAGGGCTGCTGGTAGTTTGCTAAACAATTCCTTCACATGGAATTTCAATAACTCTTATTGATTTACTTATATAGAATTATAGATCCATGTGTGGTTCTGATACTGTGCTTTTTTCAGAGAATAATTCTCATCAGATCTTTGCTCCCTCCCCCATCTGCTCCCCTTTGGGTAGGGTTTTTTTTATTCTTTCTGTAATTTTTGCAGGGCTGGGTTCAGAGCAGAATTATAAAGAGCCCTGGTTTATGATAAAAAATGGTGAATTGTAGTTAGCTGAAGACTTTAAGAACAATGCTGGGAAACAATAGTTACAGAAATCTATTCAATTAATTCCAGAAACTGCTTAGCTCCAATTGGACAGCTGTATGAAAGTTACTAACTGTGACATACAAAAAGGTTGTTCCGTAACTGGAATCTTTTTGGGGGGTTGTTTTTAGTGAAATTTTGAAATCAATAAAAAGAAAATGAAAACCAGCAATTTGATAACACCCTGTTTGCTCAATAGAGAGTCATAATCACTGTGAAAAAGTCATTTACTTCTGTGGTACGTTCTCCAGTGAAAACGGAAGAATTTCCTTGCTTGCTTTTTAACAAGCCACCACAAGCCTTGGGTAATATAGTACAGTAAAATACAGGATCACGGGTTCTGGCAAGACACCCTAGCACAAGATGCTGCCTCAAAAAGACAAGCAATTCCTGGCTATTGCCTGGTCCTCGCGGCAGAGGGAGCAGTGAAGCCCTGGGTGAGGACTACCTCCCCTCACTCTGCCGCAGTGGTCTAGAAGCAAGTCACCTCAGCACCCCTTGAGGGGAAAGTTAGCGCCGGTGGCTTTCTGCCACCTTTCCACTCAGTTGATCCTGGAGTGACAGTTCCCTGGCCTGGGCTGTGCAGGAGGTCAGACTAGATGATCCCAGTGGTCCCTTCTGAGTTTGGCCCCCGGCAAAAGTTAGAGCAGCATTGGCAGGAGAGCCTCAATGGGCCACTCTGCTGATTGCTAGAGTAGTGTCTTCTAGCTATGACCTGGCCTGCTCCCAACAGGCCCCCCACATCAGGGGGACCAGGAGTGGGTGGCATAGAACCACCTTTGCCTTCTTTATGCCACCACTTAGTGAGACCCCCCCCCAGTTGCCCAAACTTGCCCCCTTAGCAGAACAAAGTATCTTGAAAGGGGAAGGGAAGGACCCTGGTCCCTTGGGCTAAATACAACCTGTAAATTGTCAAGATCCCTGCACTGAAGACTATTTGGGCTGTATACCACCAAGCATACCTCATATAGGGCCTGAGTAACCCCTCATGGCCAGGGCTGGTTCTGCGGCACCCTAGCCTCAGTTTCCCCTCTTTTCAGGGCTCTCTCAATTAAACTACCAGAAAAAAATCTTCTCCGGTTCAGCAACACACCTCCTTAGTGCTGGATCTATTAGTAGTCTAAAAATAAAGTTCTCCAATCCCCATCAAATCCATACTCCCCATGTTTCCTGCAGGGGATTGCCCAGGTCTTCCCTGTCTGGAGCCTTTCCCACTGAAGACTGAGGATTCCCTGCCGCAATTTACTCACCGTCACAACCATGCCCTGCCTTCGCAGGCTTCTTCTGCCATCTCTCACTCAAGCTGCCTCTCCTCTATCACAGCCCCTTCCTGCTGCTCTTTATAGGGGAATCAGCTCCTCCCAACCCAGGTAGTTCTGCTAATTAAAGGCGGGGAGGGGTAATTGGACAGGGCTTACTGGCTCCAGGCCTCCAGCCCTTAAAGGGGAGGCCAATACCTTTGGGCGTGGTATAAACAATAGAGAATAAATCATCATCATCACCAGAGCAACCCTCCAGCTGGCCCAAAGATCCAATGATGGGCCTTGGGGGGGGCTGTCGTCCTTGGTCAGAGAGATCGCTGTGGCTGGGGAAGCGAAGGGATGCACAGCTCTGATAAGGTCACTTCTAATCACCACCGTACGTAGGTCCCGGTTGTGCGAGGTGCTGAGCCCCCCTGGGACTGTTTCTCACTGTGAGCCAAAGCAGCAGCTAAGAGGATCCAGAACGTGTGGCCAGGAATTCAGTGACAAACTCTCGCAGTTCTAGCTTTGCTACACGGGGACTAAACGGGGCTTTAGTGGTTGCCAGGTTTTAAGGGAATTTCCCACACCTCATTATAGTTTGTTTCGTCATTGGACTGACTGATTAACTCATTCTGTTTCCTACGCTAGTTTATCTTGGGGAGGTTTATTTTTTGGCCTGGTCGGAAGTAAATGGAGTCAGGGATTTCCAAAGATTGTCTTATAAGGCACATTTTTCAGTGGGCTACATAGGACATTTTTACAGCCACTCAACGCTCTATTTAAACAGCTGCTGATTTCCAAGGGGGGGCAGCTCAGTTCAAAATGATGGACAGCATCAGATCTCGGTATTCTGGAAAACCTGCTGTTGGAAGATGCACAAAATATTTGACACAGAGGTGCTCGTTCTTGGCAGGAAAAGAAGTCTTTGGTAGCACGCCACTGTTCCTCTCTTTCATTGATTTTAAGACCAGAAAGGACCGCTATGATCCACCCTTCTGTACGACACAGGGCAGAGAATTTAACAGAGTGACTCCTGCATTGAGCCCAACGTCTGATGCATCTTTCAGACACAATAAAAGGGGCCCTAGAATTAAGCCCTGTTCCCAGGCCCTCCGTGGGATCTGAACCCAGGACGTTGGCACCATAAACAAGCTCATACTCCCAGGCCATCTGGCAGCTTCGTGTCCCCACCTCTGAAAGAAAGAAGCAAATTGCTCCACCGCACAGTTTGATTTAAAAAAACCCACCTCTCTACAACCTGCCCCTGCTGCCCAGAGGTGAGCAGTCTATAGTATGAGAAAGGAAGACAGGGGGAAGGGGGGGAACTTGATGACAGTCTTAAAATCTATCACGGGCCGTTATAGACAGGACGGTGTCAACTGTTCTCCATGTCCACTGAAGGTAGGACAAGGCTCAATCTGCAGCATGGGACACTTAGAAAGTGTTTCCTAATATCTAACCTATCAATAAGGGCAGTTCAGCTCTGGAACAGGCTTCCAAAGGAGGCTGTGGAACC
This sequence comes from Terrapene triunguis, assembly GCF_002925995.2. NCBI lineage: Eukaryota > Metazoa > Chordata > Testudines > Emydidae > Terrapene > Terrapene triunguis. Next base: position 14,459,684 of record NW_020699449.1, on the reverse strand, counting down.
CTGATCACTGGAGGTGTTTAAGAACAGGCTGGACAAACCCCTGTCAGGGATGGTCTAGGTACCCTTGGTCCTGCCTCAGCACAGGGGACGGACTAGGTGACCTCTCGAGGTCCCTCCAGCCCTACATTCCTATGGAGTGGGTAACGAGCACTCAGTTCCCACCCTCGGTCTCTCATTCAGGGAGTGTCCACACTGCACAGTTAACTTGGGCTCTTACAATGGTTTTAGCCTTAACCCTCCTGCCATCTACACAGGAAAACCTCTGACACGTGTTTGAGTCTAGTGTACCCGGCTGGAGGTGGGGTTAGAGCCCAGGCTCCCATTTCACTCTGGCTGGACCCTGCTCACTTTGCACTGAGGATGCAGCTTAAACCACTTGAGTGCCCATAATCTTCCAATGCCTTCCCACAATCACCCCCAAAGGACAGACAAGTTCTCCTGCAACTGACTGGGAAAGAATCCTAGAGCGTCTCAGCTCAACGAACCATGGGCTGTGCCAGAACCATGGGGGGGGGGGGGGACAAACAACAGGGCTAGGCTAACCCATGAGCTCAGACCTGGCGCCGATCCTCTGTGTGATCTATGCCGTGTGGACATGCCCTCCCCTGCTGACCAGGAAGGCAGGAGCACTCACTCTGAAGTGATCTCACTGCCTATTAAAGAGCGAGGGTGACATGTTATAAAGGGAGTCCCATTTAGTCCTGAGGGGGAGAGCTGGTGGCTGGAATGCAGGGCAATGGGGGAGCTTCACAGGGCTCCCCAAAGAAAGTGAGAGACTTGCATCTGAACCAAAAGGGGCTTGATCCTGAAGGCTCAAATCTCTTCCTGACTTCAGTGGGTGCTGAGAGCTCTCAACACCTCATAAGATCAAGCCCTATATGGGATCTGATCCAACACCCATTGAAGTCAATGGAAAGTTTGGGATGAGAACCAGTGTTACCAGCTCTTATCATGTGACCGCAAGTCTCACCATAGTTGGTATTTTTCTTAAAACCCCAGCTCTTTGAAAATGAGAACCTCAGCTTCCGTTAAAGAGAAAAGAACGTTTCTAGCCCTCCTGGTAGCAGAGAACAACGTGTTAATGTGACCCCCTAAAGATTCAAAACCCAGAGGGCAAATAAAGAGACCCTAAATTGATTCTTTTTTCAAATCTCATGATTATTAATCCAATTAATCTCACGACGTTTGGGGCCCAGGCGCATTAATTTTGAACGCTTGGGGTTGGCAAAACTGCACTACTCACGTGAGTAACCTTTATATGAGCAGTTCCATTGCAACTGATAGCACAGTTCACATAAATCAAGACTCTTCATTAGAGTAAGAGGTGCAGGAGGGATCCCTAACAGAGACCTTCTCCTTACCAAATACTGAAAAGATGAAAGTCTGTATAGACTAAACAGTAATAATACATATAATATATGTGAACACACACACGCTCATTAGTTAACGCTTATAATCCAATTCCTTATTTATTTATATTACCAAAGCCTGGTAATGAGCTAGGACCCTGTTGTGCTAGATACTACACAAACAAGCACCGAAGATGTGTTTTATGAGTACCAAGTTTATTATTGTTGCTGTTATTTTAACAACAATAATTTCCATAGATCATCTCCGGGGAGATCAAAATGTATAAACGTCTATAGAAAGCAGTTTCTAGAATTCCAAGTTCTTTCTCTGTTTCAATGAACCTTGCTACCTGGCACTGGGTGGTTGTATTAACATAATATATCCATCACCATGCACAGAGAAAAACAACAGCTTCATCTCCTCAGCTGGAATATTGATATTTTAAAATGTAAATGGTTCACATACAAAACACGGCCTTTAATCCAACCTTTTAAAAGAATTCAAATGAATGTTCTAAAGACATAGAAAAAGGGCTTTTCTATCCGCTTTATTTATCTGAATATTGCAAAGGATCTCAAAACGGAGCTATACATGTATATCAGATATCATTGGAAGTAATGAGTGTATTTTTCTAATCTTTCCAACGCCAACTTAACAACCCATTTCCAATATCATGCATAATAATTAATTTGTTTTCCATATAGTAATAAGATTAACAACTTCGCATTTACACAGGGTACTGAGTCATGTTAAAATAAAGTAAGTTCTAATGAGAAAAATTGGATGTGGCAGCAAATCAGTGTTCCACTAAGCAATCCAGGTTTATGTGTGTTTGTCTGTCTTTTCAGCATGTATTTTTGTCAAGCTTCCACTGTAAACAAGATCATTTCTTTCATGTTGGGTTAGCCTGGGCAAATATGTTTAATGAACAACAAATGTATTGTAAATATTGAAATAAATCTGCGTGCCTTACAGAACAGCTGTGAATCTATAAGGTGCTTTAAAAGATACACGATATTAAATATGAAGACTACGTTTAATCAATGAGGTACACAGTGTGAGGTTATATGGGCCATGCACAGAGAGTTGTTTTAGAATCATTCCAGAATGAATGTACAGAATTATGTGATAGAAAAAGATGTAGGTTAAGAGAGCTTCTCTTTCTTTCTAATATGTGATAGCTGTTCAGAGATGAGTTAGTCTGAAAGTACATTAGAGTAGCTATTGGAATAAGTCTCAACCTGCAAGGTCTACCCTATGTGGAAGAGTTAACTCACTGCTGATGCGCCCCCTCGTGGCTGGGTGTGGGGTAGCAGACTTCTCTCTGGCACCCTCCTGCCGACAGCCAGTCCAATCCTGCAGCGGTCTCTCTTCTTGCAACTGGGCCCTCCAGCCAGATCATGTTTTAATTCCACTCCTTCTGGGGTAACAAGAGTACAACTAAAAGTCCCAAAATGTCCCAACACAAAAGATCCTGCTGCCCCTTTTGGGCTTTACGTTGGCCTGACCTTGAGGCTGTCTTCAGCCCCACCCTGGGCTCCGTAATCCTTAAATTGGGCTTGTATGCCCCATCCTCAGGGCTGGCGGGGGAACCCAGGCCCGTCCTCTGCTCCAGGTTGTGGCCCAAGGGCCCTATATTGAGCAGCTGGGTCTGCTCCTTCAGACGTGCTGCTGCTTTCTCTGGGCCACTTCCTACCTCCGAGCCCCTTGAGTGGCTTCCCTGCACCCTGTGCTTAACACAGCTCCTCCTCTGATTCCCAGGCCTCTGGCTTCTCCCTAGGCTCTCCCCGCTCCTCCTTTCTTGGCTGGAACACTGCTGCCTCAGGGCTGCCTTTCTGTGCCCAGCCCCCTTGCCAGTGCCCACCACAGGGGTTAATTCGGTGCCTGGGGCCTTCTGCAGCCTGTCTGCCCCAAACCCTCCCCACACAGGGGCAAGTCCCAGCTCAGAAATCAGGGCCCGCAGCAGAGCCAGTCTCAGGAAACCTAATGAGTGCAGCTGGGGGGCTGCCTAATTAAGCCCAACAGTAGCAGCAGTTCATTGACGGCTCGAAATTTTTGCCTCTGTCTTGGACCCTGCCTTGCCTCACGCCAGGTAACCTGGCTCTGACCCTCAGCTCTGATTCCTGGCTACGGCTATGGTTCCTGACTCCAGTTGACCTTGGGCTCTGACTTCTGACTCTGACCTGTGGCTCTATCACCTGGTTTTGGACTCCAGCTCTGACCCTGGGATCCAATTTCTGGCTACTGACACCTGCTCTAGCCATTAGGCATGGCTTCTTCTCTAACCAGTAGGTATACCCACCTCTATGTCAGTCACTGACATCTGTCTCCTGGTACCTCTCCCGGACCTCCCTGTAGCTTTTGTTACCTTCTTTGATCAAGTCTGACACACCCTCCAGGTGCAGCAAGGTGAGCTGAGCTTGCAGGCTCCTGTTAACTCTTTGTTCACCTGTGTGGGGTAGACACCCCCCATCACGCCTAACACAATCGTTTCTCTTTTGGCAGGGCCTACGTTTCAGGACACCCTATGCTTCTAAAACAGCAGAGTAATGTGCTTGCCAGATTGGAAATACAAAGGGCCCGAGCCTGCAAACAGTTACACATATGAGCCGTTTGACCGAGGTGAGTTAAATATTCACATGTATAAGTGTTTGCGGCACCCCGAGCTGTGTCCTCTCATTGACGCATCCACTTCTACCAGCCTTTTGTGTCTAAAGGATGAGCCTGACTAGAGGCCACTGATGTGAAATGAAAACCAAACTCTCACAACATTTTACAGTCTAGGAAGCGTGATCAGACACTGGCTCAGTGATATCTGTAAATCGTGCTGGGCCCTGGCAAGGTTGACCATGTAACTTAAAGTCCACTGAAGTCCCATGTTAAGGATTTTTAGGGGACGTGAGTGGCACAAGAGCCCTGAACCAAAGTGCATTTTACACACTGCTAGTTTGTTGCCATATCTTGGGGTCCCATCTCCCCTAGGCTGGAACAACTCACAGAGGGGAGAGGAAATGCCATGAAATTCAACTCATGATGTTTCCTGCTCATTCTTCCATTGGGGACAGGGGGTTGGATCTCTCCCTACCCCTGCAAAAGAAGCCAGTGGTCCAACTTCCTTCTCTTGTGAATCCCTCCACAGCTGCACATATCTCAGGGGATCTGCTGGAGGCAATGGGCATCCATGCCTCCTCTTTCCTGTCCAGCCCCACCAGCATCTCCCCAGCCCTGGACAGCAGAGCTCTTGCAAGAACTTTGTTTCTAGGGGCTCCTATTACTTTGGTAGCCCCTGGGGTGTGTGGAGTTCTTCAGCCTGGAGAGAAAAGCGTTGCCAGTTAACACAACCTCAATGTGTATTGACCGGGGTCCTTTTCCCCATAGTTTTGGAGGTGAGTGAGAATCTGGAGGAGCCCAGATCAGTCCTTTGACTTGTTCCCTCCGGCTCCGAGGAGCTGGAATCCTGTGAAAGCCCTATGGAAGGCAGGGAGAAGGGGACAGCTTTGCCACAGCGTTGGAACCATCCCTTTCACAAGAAATGAGTCCCATTGCAGCACAGATAATGGACAGCAAAATCCCGGCCCTAATGGAGTCAATGGGGGCAGGATTACCTAGAGAGTGCATGGGCCTGTTAATTTTTAGCTTTGGGGGCCCGGTTCTGCAATCCGGACTAGGCAAAACTCCCAGCGAAGTCACTATGGCCCAGGCCCTCAAAGGATCTCGATCTGGGCCTGTCATACTGGAGTTGACTTCAGTGGGAATTTGGCTGATGAACTGTAATTGGTGCGGTTAGAACTCCCATGTTACACTAAAAGCAGGACGGAGAACAGAGTGCTTAAAAGGGCAATGAACTTAGAGACCATGGATATTGGGAGAGTTTGAAGCTGAGAAAGGTCAAGTACTTAACCCAAAGCAAAACATAACTGACAATTATGCCTTCAAAAAGCCCAGTGTATAAAATACAGGACGCTGTAAAACAGATCAATCCTGCCTACAATATATTTCATCCTTCGTCACTCTTAGGTGGATTAGTACAAATTAAATTTCACGTCAACCTGCACAAGGCTGGAAATGCTCTATTAGGCGGTAGGCTGGCGCTTCCTAACCTTTTTGGTCCTGTGACCCACCGATCACAAACATAACCATTTCCTGACCCAACATTCTGACAAACCATCCTGGAACTCAGCCAATATGAGGAATATACACAACCCCGTCTTTGCCTTTGACAATGGCCGTCGGTGCTCAGAACCCCAGCTCGCAAAGCTATAGAGTTGTTAATGGAAGTAAGTGCATCACGCCTTATTAGCAAGAGGTGGGTACTCAACCCTGACGGAACTCCGGCATTCAAAGCGTGAGCCTGTAAATCAATTTTCAGGATAAGAAAAAAAAAATCACCAGATTATCATCAGAGAGTTTTACTGCTGGGGCCAGCCTATGCAAAGGAAGCCACTTTCCCTTTTCTTCCAATGAATTAGGGTCTGAGGGTCTGATCTTCAGCAGGTATAAACTAACGCAGCTCCATGGACTACAGTAGCAGAAGGTCTAGCCCATTAACCGCATACACCAAGGGGATAGACAAAGAAGAATAGGCCCAGCCAAGAGAGAAACTAATACTACTAAAAATACTGGGCCAAAGTCATCCTTAGTGTCATTCTATTGACTTCATTGAGGAATTTGGTCCCAAATGTAGTAATTAAGCAGTGCTGAGTTATTATTGTCATTTATAGTGCAGTACCCAGCGTGCTAGGTGCTGTACGTACACGCAGGAGATAGCCTTTAGCCCCAAGAACTTACAATCTAAATAGACAAGAGGTGGAAGGGAAAGTGACTTGAGCAAGATCACACAGGAGGACTGAACCACACTCTTTCTTCAGTAATATTGTTGCTCTATTATTCGCTTTCCTCTTCAAACTGCATGCCTCATCCTCTGCTCCTCATCGTTTCGCCCTTTAGTTGGAGTCTGTGGCCAGTATTATTAATTCTTCATATAGTCCACGGTTAGGCTCAGCCATCCAAGCAAATACTTTTTTCTTGCATTTCTTTGTAGATTACAAAAAGTCTGAAATGCCTCGTCCTCCTCATTATGAGAGTGGGGCAAATAATGGATTTGTCAGTTTGCTGGCAATTCTGAAAAACGGGGGTGGGTGGGTGGAAATTTTTGGCAGATTGAAAAGTAAAAAAGAATTCTGGTTGAACAAAACATTTTGTTTCAATTTCAAGCATCTTCTTACATTTTTGAATTTTTAAAAAATAAAATGGACAGAAATTTCTAAACAAAAAGTCATTTTGAACTGAAAAACACCACCACTAACTGTTTTGACATTTTGGGGATTTTCTTTTCCAGCCTAAACAATTCAGCTACACTGGTACGAATTTGCAAAGTGTTTCAATGCCTCTGAAGCTGCATTTTTCACTGAAAAAAAGTTTTGGCCAGAAAATTTCCCCTAGATCTACTTGTGACCAAAGTGCAATCAGACTGTGACCCCATGGCTTGGCCACCACTGCTGTTGGGTATGGGGGTAATTGCTTTAGAATATATATTTGGACTGTTGATGATATTTGTGGGGAGCATAAAGAGTAGTGTTATCACAGCTGTCTGGGGAGAAACGGGGCGTGGCATTTGAATGACGACTAAGGCAGATAGGTTTCAGAGTAGCAATAAGTAAGAGAAAAAAACTTTTGAAGTGATAATCAAGATAGCTCAGTACAGACAGTTTGATAAGAAGTGTGAGAATACTTACAAGGGGAGATAGATTCAATGTTTGTAATGGCTCAGCCATTCCCAGTCCTTATTCAATCCTGAGTTGATTGTGTCTAGTTTGCATATCAATTCCAGCTCAGCAGTCTCTCATTGGAGTCTGTTTTTGAAGTTTTTCTGTTGTAAGATAGCCACCCGCAGGTCTGTCATAGAATGGCCAGACAGGTTAAAGTGTTCTCCCACTGGTTTTTGAGTATTATGATTCCTGATGTCAGATTTGTGTCCATTAATTCTTTTGCGAAGAGACTGTCCGGTTTGGCCAATGTACATGGCAGAGGGGCATTGCTGGCACATGATGGCATATATCACATTGGTAGATGTGCAGGTGAACGAGCCCCTGATGGTATGGCTGATGTGATTAGGCCCTATGATGATGTCACTTGAAGAGATATGTGGACAGAGTTGGCAGATAGCTGTATAATTTATTTATTTAACTAACACCAAGGAATAATTTACAAAGTAGACCCGGCACTGATGCTGTTGTTCTAACCAGGACGTTCTCTCTAGTTTACGCTCTCTCCCGGTTGTGTAAGTGTAACCCAGGCCTGCTCGGTGTGGCGCTCGGTCCCCTCTCGGGGCACCTAGCCTAGCTGGAGATTGATGAGTCTGCTACAGCCTTAGCTAAGAGGTGGGTGGTTTTTAGCTCATGCACTGGAGCAGTGGTTCTCAACCTGCAGCCTGCGGGCCAATCAGCACACAGCTACGGCCCATGTGACTCCTCATGGCCATACAGGTAGTATATGTATATAGGCTGACTATATTTCCCAAAAGGAAAATGGGACACCGCGTGGGGCTGGCTCTCCCACTCCTCCCCTGACAGGCGGGGCTGGCAAGAGCCCTCCCAAATCGCCCACACTCCCCTCCCACTGAGAGGTTGGGGTCGCTGCTCACTCGAGCCCTGCCTGCCCCCCGTGCAAGGCTGGGGTCGCTGCTCGCTTGAGCCCTGCCTGCCCCCCACCTGAGCCCTGCCTCCCCACCCTGCACCAGGCTGGAGTCACTCCTCGACCCCTCCCTGCAGGTTCCTCTGCACCACACCCCACTTTTTTTGACAAAAGTGGGCATTTGTCCCATTTGCTTTTGTTAACTGATCAAGTCGGCAAGAACAAAGGGGACAAATGCCCACTTTTGCCAAAAAAGTCGGGACAGCCAAAACAGGGCATAAAAAGATACGTGGCCTTGTGGAGTGTCCTGGACGGGAAGCTTTGGTTATTATATATGTTGGTGTAACCCCCCTTGTGTTGTATGCAGGGTTTTTTTTTACATTCTGCTGAATCATCAGGTGTTGAAGGCTGCCAAGAGCACATCTAACTAAACAAACCAATGGTCTGATGCAATTTAGTCAGCCCTATCTCCCATGGATTTTGATAGCAGTTGTTTGGCTGAGGCCATAAATCTGTGCATTTCCCAGTCAGTTTTAAGTGCAGACGGGCAGCTAAGCAAAAAGAATAGAGTGAGAGTAAGATGTTAAACCTAGTGAAGAGGAGGAACCTGGGCATCCCTCTTTACAGGGGGAGGGATAGCTCAGTGTTTTGAGCATTGGCCTGCTAAACCCAGGGTTGTGAGTTCAATCCTTGAGGGGGCCACTTAGGAATCTGGGGCAAAATCAGTACTTGGTCCTTCTAGTGAAGGCAGGGGGCTGGACTCAATGACCTTTCAGCTCTATGAGATAGGTATATCTCCATATATAAATAGGCCTCTGAATATTTCCCCTGGGTGTATAGCAGACTGTACCTGTTTCATCTTTTCTTTGGTTGAAAGAGTTTTTTCCCCCCAACCTTCCTGAGTTCTTAAATAGAAAGCTCTGCTCAGCTCCAACTACAGAATCACTAACAGGCCTAAAAAAAATAAAATAAGTAAAACTATCGACCTCTCTCAAAGTAATGAATAGGACAGAACAGGTGATGTGGGTGGCTGGGAGATACTGGCACACACTGGGTTCCTAGCCAGGGCGCCGGAACCTTTGTAGAAGTTTGCGGGGGGCAGTGACAAAGTTCTGAGGCTGGCTGCTCATGCTGTGAGCCAGCTGCCCTCTCTTCTGGCACCACAGCAGCCCCTGATGGGTGAAAGGTGTAATTGCAGCGCCTCCCCAGCAGAATCTATTATTCTGCGTGGGGATGGCGGAAGAGAAATCTGCAGCGGACATGAATTCTTCGCTTATGTTTCTTTTGTTAAAAAGTGTGAGGTGTGTGTGTCATGGCCCCCTGCCCCCCACCCCCAATTCTGGCACCGGTGGTTCCTAGGTTCCAATCCAAAGCCCATTGAAGCCAATGGATGTCTTTCCTCAATGGATCAGGCCCATAGAGGGGCCCAGGGCACACTGCAGCAGAATGTCTCACTGCGTACCAGAGGTAACTACTGCAGACCCTGTAATGAGTCACTTAGTCTCTTAGATGGAGATTTAAGACAATAAAAAAAGCCCTGTCATAAGGCATTTAAAAAGCTTTAGGAGTCAGATCCTCAGCTGGCATAAATCATGATAGCCTCTTTGCAATCAATAAATTACACTGAGCTGAGTTGTGTCAGCTGAAGATCTGGCCCTAAGTGGGTAAATACATAGCATTTACTAATTATCCCTTTATAAATAAAAGTGTATTATTTAAAGCGAATAGGAGAAAGCAGTAGAGGCTTAGGATCTTCAGACAATCAATGTGAGCTGAAGTTGGCACTTTGGATGGGGTGGTGGTGGTCTACACTACAAAATTAGGTCGATGTAAGCTGCCTGGTGTCAACTTAGCTGTACATGCATCTACATTTAAATTTGTCTCTCCTGATGTAAGTTCTCCATTACAGACGCTCCCTGGGTTATGCAAACCCGACTTACGCAGACCCGCACTTACGGAAAAAGTTCCATAAGCGTTTTGGGGTTTTTTTTGGCGTAATTGTCGGATATAGGTCCCCGACTTATGCAAAATTCGACATATGCAAGGCGTTCCGGAATGGAATGCTTGCATAAGTCGGGGAGCGTCTGTACAGCGATGCAGTAGCAACACCTCCAAGGGTTGATGTACTGAGGTTGACAGCGAGAGTGTAGACACTGTTACCTATGTCAACCTTAACAGTCCTCCAGCAGCTGTCCCACAATGCCCAACACTGGCTGCTCTGGTCACAATTGTAAACTCCACTGCCCAGGGATCACAGAGAATGGGAGCCACCCCATTTTAAAACCCTGTGAATGTTTGAAATGCCTTTTCTTGATTGCCCATCTTGGTGAGCTCACCTAGCAGCTCACCTTCATTGTGCGCAACTGCCCAGCTGTCCGCACCATGCTCCGGCTAGACGTAAACAGGAGATACTGGAGCTCCTGGGCCTGTGGGTAGAAGAGGCTGTGCAGGCACAGGTCTGGACCAGCCATAGAAACGTGAACATCTATGAGCAGATTGCGTGGGAGATGAAGGAGAAGGGGTATGACCAGGATCATCAGCAGTGCCACATGAAAGCCAAGGAACTGTGGCAGGCATGTCAGAAAGCCAGGAGGCCGACAGTTGACCCGGTGTCAAGCCACAGACCTGCCACTTTTACAAAGAGCTGTATGCCGTACTTGTCAGAGACCCCACCAGTCCCCCGCAGGCCATCGTAGATACCTCTGAGAAACCCAAGTCACATGCCCCTGGTGTGAACAGTGAGGAGGAAGAGGAGGGGGGCATGTAGTGATGCTGGCAGACCAGGTGCCAGATCCTATGAAGGCTGTAGCCATCAGCTGAGCACTGACAAATTCATAGCTGGAAACTAGACCAGACCGATATGTTAGTATTGTTCAAGACAAGTGTTGTTAGACTTCTAAAGGATGTATTTAGTGTTTGGACTCTAAAATGCGTATAAGTTGCGGCATACATTAATCTTACTTGTAATGTATGTATATATCCCATGTGATAAGGTGGGATATACAAGTTTTGCTTTATAACTGTACAAATGCCTGCTCTGAGCTTGTGAACTCAGGCAGGAGGAGTGGTTCCCCTGCCCATCAAGGAGGACTAACAAAACTAAGCATAGGCGCCACCTATGGAAAATGGTGCCAGCATTCAATGCCATTGTCCTAGTCTCAGTTTCATGCAACTGAGCAATTTCTGCCTCATTTCCCTCACCACTGGTGTCTGTTGTCACCCTGGCTGGAGTTGTGAGTAACACCAGGCACAAATGCTCCCAAGCAGAAGTGTCAATCAGCAGGTCTTGTTTTAAACTTTAAGAGAGCAAGGGAAGGGAGTTCTGAATTGTAACTTTCACTTTCCGTTGCAACTGTACCGACAATAGTACCTCTGTGTGTGTCATCTGCCGCTGCTGCCATTGTGGCCTTCACGAGTTCCCCCTCCACACCCGTGGAACACCTGAGCCAGGTAAGGAGAAAGAAGAGGACTTGTGATGACATGTTCAGCGAGCTCCTGCAATCCAGTGCTGCTTTAGACTGTGAGCGGAGGGCCTGGAGGATGAACATTGCAGACTGTATGGATAAGGAAAGAGCAGACAGGAGAAAGGCGCAGGAGTCGCAGAGGGAGATGCACCGGGACATAATGGGGCTTCTCTGGCAGCAAACACAGATGCTGCAGACTCTGGTGGACCTACAGGTTCAACAATCCTGGGCTCACCTCCCTTTGCAGCCCATGGATAACCCCAATATAGCACCTTCCTCCCCTCCACCTGACATTAGGTGCCACATCCCTACCCCTACCACCCCACACTAGGGGACATTAGGGACGAACAAAGTTTCACAGTTGGCGTATATATGTGAATGTTCCTTCCCCTTCTTTAAGCTCTGTTCTATACATTTAAGAAGGTTTAAATGTATTTGCTTTTAACTTGCACTGCATTTTTAAGTGTTTTCATTACTCAATAAAACTATTGTCTGGAAAATAATTAAGCATTTAGTTCAACATATGCTGCTGAATGCCTGGCGGTAGTGAAAGTACTCACTATTGTTGTACATTGTGACAACTCATAGGATCAGTGACAAACAGTGCAATAATCATAAATATACAGCAAGCACTGCAAAATTAACAGGTGTATGGTCAGTGTTTATTCGTAGATGCGCCCCGTAAACAACACGATTCTTAACAGGCCCCCAGAGAGCAGGGCCAGGGAGAGTACTGTACACCACAATGCATTACTGTGACTTGCTGTTAAAGTGCTCTTTCAAATTCTCCTTGAGCTGTATAGCTCTGCATTGAGCTCTTCTGATAGCCCTTGTGTCTGGCTGTTTAAACTCAGCAGACAGCCGCTCCACCTCCTCCCTGGCAGCAGCTTTCCCCTCACAGATATCATGCAGGACACAGCAGGCAGCTATAACCATTGGGATGTTTTTCTCACTGAGATCCAATCTTTGAGTAAACAACGCCAGCGTCCCTTCAATCTATCAAAAGCTCATTCAACTGTCATCCTGCACCTACTGGGCTGGTAGTTGAATCTTTCCTTGGTGTTGTCAAGATGCCCAGTGTACAGCTTCATGAGCCAGGGGAGCAAGGGGTAGGCTGGGTCTCTAAGGATTACTACTGGCATTTCAACATCACCAATGGTAATCCACCATTTGGGAAAGAAAGTCCCTGCTTTTAGCTTTCTGAACAGTCCTGTTTTCCTAAAGATGCTAGTGTCATGGACCTCCCCTGACCAGCCAACACTGATGTCGGTGAAGCAGCCCCGGTGATCCACCAGCACTTGCATAACCATAGAAAAATAGCCCTTTCTGTTGATGTACTGTGTGGCAAGGTGGTCTGGGGCCAAAACAGGGATATCTATGCCATTGATTGCTCCACCGCAGTTCAGGAACCCCATTGCTGGAAATCCATCCACTATGTCATGGACATTGCTGAGAGTCACGGTTCTGTGTAGCAGGAGACAATCAATGGTCCCGCACACTTGCATGACAACGGTCCCCACAGTGGATATACCAACTCCAAACTGGTTTCCCACTGACCAGTAGCAATCCAGCATTACAAGTTTCCACAGTGCGATCACCACTTGCTCCTCCACTGTCAGCACAGCTTTCATTCTGGTGAATCTGTGCTGGAGGGGTGGGGCGAGCTCTGTACACAGATCCAGGAATGTGGCTTTCTGCATCCTAAAGCTCTGCAGCCGCTGCTCATCATTCCAAGCCTGCATTACAATGTGATCCCAACAGTCAGTACTCGTTTCTCAGGCCCAGAAGTAGCGCTCCATCATTTGCAGCTGCTCCGTGAATGCCACCAGCAATCTTGAAGTGCTATATCCCACAGCAACCTGTCCTCCAAAAAATCTTCCCAGTCCCTGCTGACGCAGTTCTTGCGGCTCTGCAAATACCGGAGGATTGTGCATCCTGTGCTTGCAACGCTCATGACAATAGTGCAGAGCTGAGCAGGCTCCATGCTTCTGTCAGAGACAGCGGACAGCGATAAGTCCCATGCAGGTTCATGGGATTTTCAAAATAGGTGTGAAAATTATGGGATAAAGATAGCATTGTGGGGTGGAGAAAGTTGCATGTTGGGAACTTGCCCCCACAGCCTCAGACACCCCTTCTGCTCCACCATGCATTGCCAAGAGACAGAGTGCTGGATGGTGATGGGTGGCATACTGGGGTACCTACCCCTGGTGCACCACACTGCATTAACACAAGCACTCCTGGTGAGAGCACACAACACCGACACCAGAAGCCAAATATGCATGTGCATAACCAATATACTAACTGTAGCAGCTTTATGCCGAAGTAACTTCCGCCGGCAAAAAATTGGTAGTGTAGCCACGGCCTTTCATTTTCTGTTTCAGCCCCTGGCATGGAGTCTTTGCCTTTGATGTACCATTGGCTGGGCCTGGAGTTGCTCAACCAATGGCGACCAGCAGCTAGAAAACAAGAAATCTAACCACAGTGATGGGTTGGTTATTTTACGATGTGCTGGGGCTTTAAGGGGCTCCAGTGACCATCCTCCTCCCTCCATCAATGCACAGTGAACAGGCTCTGTAGCGGGGTGGTGACCCGCTCCAGCCCTGACAGGGTTGGAACCAGCCCTGGCAGAGGGGCTGTGGAAGAAAGACCTGGGCTGATTGGGGAAGCAGCCGCAGCTGGGCCACGCCCCAATCAGGGCCCAGCTGGCCCTATAAAGGCTAGGAGCCAGGAGCAAGGACTTAGACTCTCTCTGCACTCAGAGAGAGAAGGACCTGGCTGCAGGGAGCAGAGACGGGGTACTTGAGCGGAGCAGGGCTGGGGAAAGGCTGAGGAGCTGGGGAGCTCTGGCCTGGATAGCCCCAGGCTGCGGCCTAGCAGAAGGCCAAGGGGTACTGGGGGTTGCAGATGGCAGCCCAGGGCTAGGCCAAGGCAGCAGGTCCAAACTCAACCTTGCCAGTGATGAGTAGGCTGATACTGCAGTCTGCCCCAAGGCGTGGGGCTAGATGATGACTGGCAGTAGCCTTATACTGAGGCAAGGTGGGAATAGTGGGTGGGGGTTCCCCGGGGAGGGGAGACCCAGAGTTGTGAGGGGTTACTGCCAGGGGCAGCACCCCAGACAACAGGGCACCGGGTCCGGGAGGGACATGGGGGCCAGAGGACAGGCAGATCACCGGCCTGCAGAGGGTGCTCCAAGGCTGAGAGAGCTAATTCCCAGAAGTCACCAGCAGGAGGCGCTGCAAGGGTGAGTCCGCTCTTCTACAGGCTCCATACAGCACACCAGTGGAAATTCCAGTATGTGCCATTAGAGCTCTTCTACCAGCATAGCTCTAGGAGTCAGTAGACCAATGGAATCTTCCAGTTCCAAAACCTAGGGTCTCTGTCTGTAAACGCACATGTCTCCAGGCACAGTGCTCACTCCAATGAGCAGTAAGGTACAGTCCCATCCAAGATCTGCAGAGCCAACAGTCTACTGGCCAGATGAAACCCCTTGAAAGCTTTCAACTGGAATGTCCACTTTGGGAGTCTTCCATTATGATCTGAGTTGCAAGTAGCTTGAAGTGTTCACCCACTTCCCCACCACCTGCTGATGGGTTTTAGTCAGCTGAGAGAAGCCGCCAGAAAATCAGACATCAAAGCTGGGAGACCTCAAACATCAGAGCTAGGGTCACCGCTGAAATTGAAGGTGGATGCCTACTTTAGTCTCACAGGCTGTGTTTCAAGAGCATCAGACTCCTAGGGTTGGTTTACATTGTGGAAAATCTCCTCCTAAATCCTAACCAGTTTTAAAACTGGGTCAGCTAAGCCGACTTTACAGCTGTCTAGTGCCTTAGGTGCTGTAATTAGGGATGCTGGGGGTGCTGCTGAACCCCCTGGCTTGAAGTGGTTTCCATCATATACAGGGTTTACGGTTTGGTTCAATGGCTCTCAGCACCCGCACTATACAAATTGTTCCAGTGCCCCTGTCTAGCGCTCTTGTGTAGATGTGGCCTGAGCCATTTTTACGAAATGGGTGTCACAACCACCTTCAGGAGAAAATTCCTCAGTGACAACCAGGCCCTCGACCCCATCATATTTTATTCATTTTAAATTCATTAAAATGAATTTTAAAACAACAGGAGGTAGTTTTCCAGAAGGGCTTGATAAAGATGAACAATCAGTTCTGATACGTTGGCCATATTGTCATCAGCTGGAATCTTTGTTAAGCAAATCAGGAGCCTAGCTCTGTAATCACGTGAGTAGCCTCACTCTGGAAAATGGGAGTGTTTGGATAAGGATCACCCCTACAAACAAGGATTTCAGGATGCATTTCCAGACTACTCCCTTCTTGAGAGCCCATTGAACAATAATCAACAAGAATTCTAGCAGTAAACTGTAGCCAGAAAGTCCTTCTATTTTCACTGTTCACTTAGAAGACCATATCCCACTGTAGAGAAGCAACATTACTCCCATATATTTATAATGCAGCCCTTGGGGAGGCAAGTGGAGGGTAAAGGAAGAATTGGTGGAGCAGTTTATTTGCCTCCACGAAAGTTACTTTGATATCTTCTAGTCTTTGTCGTCTCATAATCAAACACAATTTGGCATCCTAGGTGGCCCCATTTTCAGACCCTGCCTCCTTTTCTCCATGCACATTATTTTTAGAAATACTAATCCTCCCATAAGGGTAGACCATTCTTTCACGGTAATTAACGCAGAATAACAAACTTGTAAACTGTGAGCGGATTTGGTTTGGAACATGCTGATGAATTTGGCAGCAGAAAATGGGTCACTGATTATATTGCTTCTCTGCATCTGGTACTTGTTGTTCACTTTCTGCTCCCATGCCAGGAGCACAGGTGCTAAAACTGAGAACTCTTGCTTTTGGATTTATGAGTCTATCTTGCATTCAGCACACAGTACCTTAAAGTTAGCTTGGACCTTTCGATAGAGCTATTAAGTTATTACTTTAAGTTTTGTCTTTCTTCTCTATACTCCCAAAAAGGAAAGAAATCATCCAAATAGATTTGTGCATATGAAGAGAATGAAACAAAGAATTTAATCTTAACATTAGTGAATGGTTTTCAGACTGACATCTGTACATTAAGAATATGTAAAAATACCAATTTCATGCTCTGACAACTTATTCTGCATTGGTGGGTGGGACATTATCATGGGAATGCCAAATATCAAAACATTACATAATGTCAGCCACTCACATCTTTGTCTGATGAGCCATCACTGGGAATTCCTTAAGGGAAATTCTCCAGAAAGATGAGACACAGAGACCAGGAACAGCCAAAAGAAAGCAAAAATCACGAGGTCAGAGTTAAAAAACTATTGGTAATGCAGCAACAAATTATTGAGTTTGAATTCTTCTCTGGCATTAAATTGTCCTTTGATTTCCATCAGAGGATAGAACTCGCATGTTCTTTTCAGAAGCTGCAGATAAAGCCAAAATGATGTGACACCAGGAGTCCCCCTCTCCTACATTCTTTTAAATAAATTGGTTTTAGTGGTCATGAAAAGCACCAGCATGACAGCAATGGAAACTAATGTTTTCTTCACAGAACAGGTAGAGCAAGGCAGCAGCAACAGGAAATTCCCAAGCCCTTTTCTGGAGGAACAAGTAGGTCAATCTATACATCCACTTAGCCTGTATAAGACCCTGCAGCTCTAGAACCAAGGCCTGTAAATCTGCTAGGTAGCTGGCATCTCCAAGCTGCAATCCAGCAGCAGCTGTAACTAACTTGTGCTCCACTGCCCATGACCCACCCTGGGCACAGACTATGGGAAGTCCCACCTCAAGAGGTTTGACAGGCAGCAGCCGCATGGCTCCTGATTGGCTCCCTCCCCTATATAAATATAAGGGGTGTGCTGGAAGTGTCCAGACAACAGTGTGGCTCTCCTGTGGCTGTTCTTGCCCTTGAACTCTGGCTTTGACCTTGGCTTGATTTGGACTTTGCCTTCTGACTCCGACCCTAAAACCTGACTCAGCCTCTGACCCTGGGTATCGGCCCTGGCCTGGAACCTGACTATGAACTCCTCTGCTACTCTCAGCTTCAGGCTTGACCCTGCTCTGACCCTTGGTCCTCGCTGTCCTTGCTAGGATCCTGACAGCCTGCGTCCTCTCCCACTGAGACTTCGGGAGAGGATTCAGGGCTCAGAGTTTGGGGGAGAGGGGAATATGGTGCATTCTGAATTTATTCACCATATCTATGATCCCATCACTCCATGATGTGCCGTGCCCACCACTGCTCATTCTCCACGCTCTGCTCATTATTCCAGCATGCCCTGCTCTCCATATACATCTTGTCAGCCCCTCCTGTGTTTTAGTGGAAGCACATTATTAAATTGATGTAATTTCTGTCTATCTGGGTTTTCTCAGCTTGCTTTTCATAATGGTATCTGAGTGTCTTCCAACACAATCAAGCAGGAAAAGTAAAATTCTGCATCATAGATATTTCACTGATCACGGATTAATTATTCTTTTAAAAGGTATATGTATCTGGTTGCCTGATATTTAATTTCTCAGTAATTTTGCAATTAGTTTATTACAGCTATGTGTCAGTTATAGAGAATTTGTTTTTCCCCCATGGAAAACTTTGTCCTTTCAAATTTTTTGGCCAAAACATTTTTGGCTGAAAATCAGAAATCTTCAGTTTGTGGGGTTTTGGTTGTCCAATGAAAAATCAAAAGTTTTCTAGACAAGCAGGCACTTTCTGCAAAAAAAGTGTTCATTTCATTGTAAAACCCAATTTTCCATTTAAAAAAAACAACAAATGGAGATCAGAGTGTCTGACCTTTGCTCATGTCTATGCACTCTCTGCACTTCAACCCCACACTCTGTTCTCTGTCCAGTGCCTCCTCCCTTGTTGCTCACCACAGGCAAAGCTACATTTCTCTCTCCTTCTCCACAATCTGTTTGTTTCTGTCCTGTCTCTTTTCTCTCCTCTCTTTAGCCCCCTGTTCTCCCTCCCCCCATCCGTCTCTGCATCCTCTCCTGATCCCTAACTGCTTCTCTCCTCCCACAAATTCTCTCCTCCTCCCTCAAATTTCTTCCTGATTATACCCACTCTCTCCCCTCCCCTAACCCAGGTGGCTTCTCTCCAATGCACTGAGCTCCTCCACCTCCCACTACTCCACTCCACCCTTCCCCCTCCACATGCGGCTCTGCTCCTCAGCTGAGTGGAACAGCAGAAACTGTAATTAAAAGCTACCAAGCACTGTATGTAGCGCTAGTGCCATGGAGCTCCGTAATTACACTCCCTCCCTCTCCCGCTGCTTCCTCTTAGGTTGCAGAGTAGAGCATTAGGAAGAGGTGGAGCAGATCAGGTGGGGGGGATTTAATTAACTTCTGAAGTACTAGTGTCACTCAGTTGAGGATGGGTTGGAGCTAGACTGAGCATGGGGGTGGGTGCAACACAACTCTCCCAAGTGAGAAGCTGTACTGGTAACGCACCGCAGGGTGCATGTTAGTGGCCTATGGGACACTGTGAGGCATGCAGCCAAAGGCCACCTCCCTTCACCCAGAAGTGAAGCCCAGGCCGGATCCAAATCCCGCTCAGGTCTATGGGAGTCTTGCCGCTGACTTCGGATCAGACCCCAATCGCTTACTAGTGCACAGCATTGAGTGAAGTAGAGTTTGGCTCATTAATGGCTCATTTCATGTAAAAGCAAAACCTTTTAAAAGCAGTTTTATAGGGATGTATGTAGTGCATGTAAAGTAGCTGCAAGAAAAGTGACGAGAAAGTAATAAGGACAGAGATAAATACATTCCCCTGCTCTCTTGAATATATTAGTTAATTTTTTTTATCTTCCTCCTCTTCTCCCCCCCCCCACAGGGTTTCCCTGAACTATTTGAACCCCTTTCTCACCTCTCCATCCCCATAAGCCCAGAGACCCTAATAAGGGGCCCAAATAGATGGAAGAATCAGGTTCAAGAAGCAAACATACATGACACACTGTGTGATGTATGTTTGCATCTTGAACCTGACTCTGCAGCAAAGCATTACATGTATGTTTACCTTTAAGGAACAAAAGTGGCCCCGCTGACTTCAACAGGACTATTCACAAGGGGTAAACAGTGAAGTGGCAAAATTTGCTGATGATACAAAACTACTCAAGATCGTTAAGTCTCAGGCAGACTCCGGAGAGCTACAGAAGGATCTCACAAAACTGGGTGACTGGGCAACAAAATGGAAGATGAAATTCAATGTTGATAAATGTAAAGTAATGCACATTGGAAAACAATCCCAACTATACATCTAAAATAATGGGGGTCTAAATGAGCTGTTTCCACTCAAGAAAGACATCTTGGAGTCATTGTGGAGCATGGGGTTGAGTCCCTGCCCATCCTGGCTAACAGCCATTGATGGACCTGGCCTCCATCAATTTATCTAATTCTTTTTTGACCCCAGTTATATGTTAGGTCTTCAACATCCCCTGGCAATGAGTTCCACAGATTGACTGTGTGTTGTGTGAAGGAGTACTTCTTTGTTTGCTTTACACCTATTACTTTCATTGAGTGACCCCTGGTTCTTGTGTTATGTGAAGGAGTAAATAACACTTCCTTATTCACTTTCTACACACCAGTCATGATTTTATAGACATCTGTCATATCCTTCCTTAGTTGTCTGTTTTCCAAGCTGACCATTCCCAGTCTTTTTAATCTCTTCATATGAAATCTGTTCCATACCCCTAATTTCGCCCCCCCCCCCGTACTTTTCTTAATTTCTAATAGATCTTTTTTGAAATGGGATGATCAGAACTGCATGCAGTATTCAAGGTGTGGGCATACCATGGCTTTATATTGTGAAATTATGCTTTATTGCAGGGGTGAGCAACCTCTGGCTCATGGCTCGCCACAGTAAGCGCCCTGGCGGGCCGGGCCAGTTTGTTTACCTGCCGCATCCACAGGTTCAGCCGATCGCGGCTCCTACTGGCTGCGGTTTGCCACTCCAGGCCAATGGGGGCTATGGGAAGCGGCAAACCACAGCCAGTGGGAGCCGCGATCGGCCAAACCTGCGGACACAGCAGGTAAACAAACTGGCCCAACCCGCCAGGGTACTTACCCTGGCGAGCCACATGCCAGAGGTTGCTGACCCCTGCTTTATTGTCTTATTAGCTATCCCTTTCCTAATGGTTCCTAACATTATGTTAGCTTTTTGACTTCTGTTGCACACTTAGTGGATGTTTTCAGAGAACTATCCACAATGACTCCAAGATTTCTTTGAGTGGTAACAGATAATTTAGACCCCATCATTTTGTATATGTAGTTGGGATTATGT
Organism: Terrapene triunguis; assembly: GCF_002925995.2. Taxonomy (NCBI): domain Eukaryota; kingdom Metazoa; phylum Chordata; order Testudines; family Emydidae; genus Terrapene; species Terrapene triunguis. Next base: position 14,438,971 of record NW_020699449.1, on the reverse strand, counting down.
TTTCCAACGTGCATAACTTCGTATTTATCAACAATGGGTTTCACCTGATATGTTTATGCCCAGTTACCCAGTTTTGTGATATCACTTTGTAGCTCTTCTCAGTCTGCTTTTAAATATAATTATGTAATTTTCTATCATCTGTAAACTTTCTCACCTCACTGTTCACCCATTTTTCCAGATCACTTATGAATATGTTGAACAGCACTGGTCTCAGTTCAGATCCCTGGGGGACCCCGCTATTTATCTCTCCATTCTGAGAATTGGCCATTTATTCCTACCATTTGTTGCTTGTCTTTTAACCAGTTACTAATCCATAAGAAGACCTTTCCTCTTATCCCATGACTGCTTACTGTGCTTAAGAGACTTCGGTGAGGGACCTTGTTAAGTACATTATATCACCCTTGTCCACATGCTTACTTAAGGTGACCAGATGTCCCGATTTTATAGGTACAGTCCCAATTTTGGGGGCTTTTTCTTATATAGGCACCTATTACCCCCCACCCCGGTCCTGATTTTTTACACTTGCTATCTGGTCACCGTATGCTTACTGGCCCCCTCAAAGAATTCTAATAGATTGGTGAAGCACAGTTGCCCTTTACAAAGGCTATTTTGGCTCTTGCCCAACAAATTGTGTTCACCCATGTGTCTGATAATTCTGTTCTTCACAATAGTTTCAACCAATTGGTCTGGTTCTAAAGTTAGGCTTATCAACCTGTAATTAGCAGGCTTGCCTCTGGAGCCTTTTAAAAAAATTGGCATCACATTAGCTATCCTCCAGTCATCTATCTGGTACGGAAGCTCATTCAAGCAATAGACCAGTTCGTAGTTTCTGCAATTTCATATTTGAATTCCTTAAAAACTTGGGTGAATACCATCTGGTCCTGGTGACTTTATTACTATTTATCAATGTGTTCCAAATCCTCCTGTATTGACACCTCAATCCATGATAGCGCCTCATGATTTTTAAGCCAATCTCATGAGTTTAGGGGCCTGGCTCATGATTTTTGAATGCTTGAGAATGGCAAGTTTGTATTTCAGACTGACTAAGTGTGATACTTTTCATTAAGACTAAATTCCAAGGATAGATCTTCGGTTTGGGGCCAAAAAGGACACTGGAAATATCACAATTAAAAACATTGCCCAGAACATCTTGTCTCTTGAAAGAACTGCCTTGCAGACCAGTAGAATGTAATCCAGAACTCACTCCACTGCTACAAAGGCCTCCTTACATCAGAAGTTAGCTTGCACCAGAGCAGCTATTGCTCCTATAGACACACAGCAGGGTCAAGTAGTTTCATGCCTAACTAATCTGGAAAATTAAACGACAGGGATGGAAAAATATATGTAATTTAGATTGAAAGGGATTTTCAAGGTCACCATAGTTAGCGTGATCACTAGAGTAAGCTAACATGAGTAAAGAAAATAAGGCTCTACAATATATACAGATGGTGGAAAATTAAGCCCATGCATACATTGTTACTGGGGTGGCAAGGAAGTGTAGGAAAGGAGGATCTGACTGGCTATCTAATATTCCACTTAAATAAAGAAGGTTAGGAACAAAAGGACCAGCATATAGAGCTAGGACTGAGTGAATAATGCATGTTTTGGTTTTGCTGGCCATTTGGAAAAATTGGGGGGAAATTGTTTTGGGTTGAACCAAAAAACAATTTTTTTGAAATTTTCAGCAAATTGAAAAGTTGAAAAAAAATAATAATTTCAGGTTGAACTAAACATTTCTTTTGAGCAGAAATGAAATGTTTAATTGTGATTTTGATCTTTTAAAATGTTTTTGATTGTTTTAATAAAAATTAAAGGAAATATTGAAACAAAGTTGCTTTGAACTGAAAACTTGAAATGTTTCATTTCCAAAATGTCAAAACAAACTGTTTTGATTTTGGGGGGATTTTTAAGAGTTCTCTCCTCCCCCTCCCCCCCACTGAAACAATCTGGTAAAATTGACACAAATTCACAAAATGTTTTGATGCCACCTGTGGTGGTGTATGCACACCCCGTCCCCTGTCGGGGTGGATAGTGGGTGTGTGGACACCACGGTTACTGTCTACCAGACTGTCCCAGACCTCACCACACTGAGGTCCAAGGGTCAGAGTGAAAGCAGCGGCCCCTGTGTCCAGGGCAGCACGACCCAGTGGCCAATACCTGAGGGGCTACCATCGGGGGGGGGGCGGGAATGGCAGCCCAGGGGGAGGGGGGGCCCAGGCCTACCCGACTCCACCAGGCCCCAACCTAGGGCCCTATTAGTAGCAGAGTGATCTGCCACTAGTTCAGCAGGGAATCCCACCAAAACACATTGACCTCCTACAGGTGGGATATACCACTTGCTCACCCTCCCTAGGTCACTTCCTACCATGCTTCCTGAAGCTATAGTCGATGGGGTAGCAGGTCTCTGGGCTCCTCAGCGTGCGTAATTCCCTGGGGCTGCATTGGCCACAGATCTCCAATCTGCTTCTCAGGATCTCCGCCTCCTGCAGGCAAGGGCTATGATGGCTACACAGCTGGAGACTCCCCCAAAGGTCCTCCCTCTCCAGCAGTCCATCCACACTGAGCCGGGCTGCTCCCTTTTATACTGGGATGGCACTTGGCACAAGCCCAGTACAGTCTGAGGGGTGGGACTTCCTCCACCCATAGTATGGTGTTAACCCCTTCCAGCCCAGTGTGGGGTATGCACACCACCAAATCTGCATTTTCCACAGAAGAAATGTTGTGTGAGAAATTTCACCCAGCTCTATAGAAAATCACTTGCGGGGGATCAATGATCTAGCTATCAAGAAAGTGATGTTCAGTTCATCTGATCTGACATACAAAGGTCAAATCCCCAAAGTAGCTTGAGATAGAGGGAAATAACCTATAAATCCTACCCAATTCTTTTCTTCCAAAATCTAAGTCTTTGCACACAAGCAAAGAGGAGATCCCTGGTAGCTCTTTAAAAGAAGGGGTGGGAGTCAGTCTCATACTTCCTGCAAAGCTGGGAGTCCCCACACACCATGTGAAGCCATTTGTGTTTTGAGACTGAGGTGCAGTAAAATGCTCATTGGACGAAGTACAGCAAACTGTACAGGGGGATGGTTCAGATTCTGGCATAGATGATGCCTAATGGACAATAGATCTATCTCTTCTTTTAATTCTGAAGGAATGTTTGGTTTCAAAGGCATTGATAAGCTATTGGGCTGTCACTGTAACTTTCCTTCTTTAGGTCACCAGTGAGCAATATCCTTGCAAGCTAAAATTCAGCAAGAATGAATATTTTTCAAATGCAAACTTGGATCTGTTTTGTTGTCAACATATGTCAATATTAAGATTATCTTTTATTTGCTAAGCTTTTGGTTTGTAGTCTAATATTGTGAGATTTTAGAAGGATGGAGGTTTGACTTCTGGCAATCTGATGAATGTTTTCTGTTTTAAGATCTAAAGTGCTATGAGGTGGATATTTTATACCATTCTAACTCAATTGTAGTTATCAAAGATTAAAAATAAAACAAGGCAAAAAACTCGGAATGAAAACATTTCTTTGCATAGTAGTTGTTGTTAAATATGGTTTGGCAACACCTGAATGTTGACCCTAAACTGCACCATTTAATGAGTATACATGCAAATAAACATTTCTGCGTTTCCTGCTGATCTATCAGTTCTTAATATACATCTTGCCATCTTTACAAATATTTCACCATGATTAACTGGTCTATTTGAAATAGAAGTGTTGCTGATACTCCATAAACAACATATTAGCTTTTAAAAATATCATTAGCAAGCTTATCCACAATTCATTTCTACTGTACATATCCACTGAATCTCATGTTTCTGTCAGTTTCTAGGATTTGCTTGCCAGCTGCAAGAAGATATAATATATCATACTCATGGGTAAACTTTTTGTTTCCCAACCACAGCCTACTGGGTCACAGAATCCATCTAATTTTGTAAGAGGAAACCTTCAAACAGATAGAAAACTTAGCTGAGACAGTGTTAGGGCTGTAATATAAAACCACATTACTAGAATGTTGTTTAAAAAAATCTAAAGCCAGGAAATTCAATGGTAAGGTTCTGCAAGCAATATGAGGCCTCTGGTCCTGTGTGTGCATATCTTTACACATGTGAGTAGTCCTAGGACTGCTCATGTGAGTAAAGTTACATATATGCCTCTTTGTAAGCTCAGGGCTTTAGCTCTGAGAAGAAAGATGGGCTACTGTTCTAGCCTGGGACTTGGGAAACGGTTGTTCCACCACAGCTTTGGGGATGACCTGGGACATAGGCTCAGATCCTGACGGGTATTTAGGTGCTTAACTCCCACTGGGATCTGGGCAGTAATGTCTCAGTTCTCTCTGTATATAGTGGGAATAATCACAATTCCCTACCTCAGAGGGGTGTTGGAAGGATAAATACACTAAAGATTGTGAGGCGCTCAGATACTATGGTGATTGAGGCTATAGATGCACCTTTGACAGACAGCGCTGATGCTGCATACCTTCTTCCTCTTCATCTAATAGAGATACTGGTATAAATATCCCTGCAAGGTGGTGAGCAGCTCCCATTGGGAATTTAGTGCTAGCCTTTTCTGTTTCTTTCAAGCAATATAGTAAATCATTTGTAATGGAACACTTGGCATACAGTAAAAAAACAAACAAGAAAACTGTCCTACCACCTTGAGTAACAGAGTGAAGTCTTCTGACTTGTGCTATACAGGTCAGACTAAATGATCTAATGGTCCCGTCTGGCCTTAAAATTGGCGGATCTGTGAATCCCCTCCTGGAGACTGATGGTGAAAGTTCATGTCTCTACCCTGAAGTTAATCTCTCCTGGACCTGTGCAGTTTCTTCAGGTCTAAGACAGCCCAGATTCCTCCTGATCTTTTTCTTACTATGGAGAATGTGGAGCAGAGCCCACAGCACCTTTCCTGTCCAGGGACAGGTTCTAGCACTGCTAGCAAAGGGGCTAAGTTACGTGTGAGTAGTAAGTTGGGTTTTGTGAGAACTGAAGTATTTTATGGCAGCGAGGAACTGACTAGATCGCTTGCCAGTTCATTATCAGACTTCTTAATGTTTGAGTTTTTTAAAGTTGGAGGGGTAGGCTTCAGTTAGGCTGGACTTATAGTTACTTTGCAAAGTTGTCAAAGCATCCAGGTGATTCTGGCCCGTATTATTTTTGTAACGTGTGTGTGTGTGTGTGTGTGTGAGAGAGATGGGCAATTTGAAGACATGCTTTCCTAACATATTTTTGTCCATAAATATTGCAAACATGTGGGTCATCTTTCATATTAAAAGTGAATTGTTTTCAATCCTATGTCATTCATATGTTAATGGCCAGGTCTCAAAAGTATACATTTGTATTGCAGTGGCATCCATTTGGCCTATATTTATAGTGTGTGTGTGGGGGGGGGAACCCTCTTTAGACAGATTGGGATGTTTTTCCCCAAGAAAAGCCTTTCGAAAACAAAGCTGCATCAAGTGGAAAAAAACAAAAAACCTAGTCCCTGCCAATTACAGTTTTCCTGGAACGCATTGAGGCAGAATGTTCTGAGTTGAGAACTGCCTCTTTTCTTCAGACATTTTTAAAAAGTATATTTCCAATGTTATGAAGAGGCATACTCTCAGAAAAAGGGAAAAGGCATTTATATGGAAGTCTATAACACATTAAAGAATTATCTGTAACGTGGATGAAAACTGTTTGCTCTTCTCATCACCTTGTAAATTTAAGAACCACAAATCAACAAATAATATAAAAGGAAGTTAAACTCTTTAACCAGTCTGGAAGGGGATCAGAGCGTCATTGAGAATGTCTAAGAATTTCCTTGTTTGCTCCCTCTGAAATGTGAGCCAAAAGTGAAGGCATCCTTTACTACTCACCTTGCCTTTGGTATCAAGAATTGTCTCCATCAAAATATTTTGTTAATATTTGTTAGTATTGATCTTTAATGAGTTACATAGAAAAATACACAAATATAGTGGGCAAAATATACTCATTACTTTGAGGAAATTCACTTTATACAGTGAAATTCTTGAATAAGTAATTATATCTAAATTAAAGATAACAATATATGTGAAATATGTAGCAGTTCACAGGCAAAGCTGTAAGGTTGCAGGTCTCAACAGTGTCCTGTGCTTGTTGTGTGCCTCCAGAATGGGAGAGTTTAATTCTCAACACTCAAATGTTACTAAATGAGGAAATGTGGCAGCACATTCTCTGTACAAGAGTCATAGAAAGGTAGGGCTGCAAGGGAACTCGAGAAGGCATCTAGTCTAAACCCATATGCTGAGGTAGGACCAAGTAAACCTAGACAATCACTGACAAATATTTAACTTATTCTTAAAAACCTCCAATGATGCGGATTCCACAACCTCCCTTGGAAGTCTATTCCAGAGCTTAACTACCGTTATAGGAAAAACTTTCTAAATAGTATTTAACCTAAATCTCCCTAGCTGCAGATTAAGCCAATTACTTCTTGTCCTACCTTCAGAGGACAAGGAGCACAACTGATCAAAATCCTCTTTATAACAGCCCTTAAGGTATTTGAAGACTGTTATCAGGTCCCCCAGAGTCTGAGTTTGCAAAACAGTAGGGCACGATACAGTAAATATCTGTTTTTACAGTTGGTCAAAATAAATGTCTTTGATCAACTGGTAAACCTGCAGTACGGCTAAGAATGGGGATTTTATTTTTGTATTTCTTCAATGGGTGTAAGGCATCCAAGGGCTCAGGTAAAGTGCACTATGTATAAATAGCTACCCAAATAAATTACAGACAAATATACCATCCAAGTTCAGGCCTTCTTCTTCCATAAACAAACGTGGCACCAAGATTCAGCTTTGGAAAAAGGAGAATCTTTGAATTTGAGCCATCTGTTTTCACACATGGGAACATATTTTAAAGGATTTAATAACATAGCAAATAAGAGGTTGCATCAATTATTTATTTAACACAAAACATTTGAGGTGTTTGATTTTTGCACAACTTTTGATAAAAATACAGTCTATTCTATAGAGGTTCTTATGGCACAATCATCACTGTAGTATCAGAACACTTCCAGTAGGGCATCAGAAAACATGGGCTACATATCTGCTATGTGGTGGTTGTTCTCTCACCCTCTCCACAGGGGGGGAGACATGTGTGCTGAAGTGTCTTGTTTTTGTAGGGGTTTAGGTTGTTTGCTTGTTTTTTTTAAATATACATGTTGCTATGTATTTATATAAAGCATAAAGGGCTCTTCCATGGCTTATTGCTCCATTACAAACACTGGAATATCTCTCTGTTTATAATCAAAAGCTCTCATGCCTGCAAGTGCCTAAAAATAAAACTAAACCAATATTCAACTTTGAGTGTTGTATGATAAGCAACTTTTACTCTTGATCTTTTAACAGATAAAATACCTTTCCAGAGATAAATTTATCTAGGCATTTAGTCCTCACTGTAGTTATCTGAGCAGTTCATAAGCATTAAGGGGTTTTATCTTCCCCATGCCCCTGGGAAGTAGAGAAGTAGCATCCCTATATTACAGATGAGGAACTGAGACACAGGGTAAGTTATGTGACTTGCCCAAAATCATACAAGGAATCTGTGGTTGAGCCAGGAATTGAAACCAGGCGTTTGGGACCCTTCCTACACTATGGCAGTAATTAATCATAGAAATCAGAAACAGGTCATCCCGCTCACACAGGAAAGACTATGGCAGCAGATCACAGGAGCCAGGAAACTTTGTCCTCATGGAGTTTCCCAGTGATTTTGCCCTCAAGTGGGAGGGCTCTTGGAGTATGCGGAAAGGGCACAGCTTCTCAAGCTGGTGATCCTGGTGACTCCCAGAGAAAAGGTGTCCTAGACCAGTCAGTCCCATGCACCAGCTTCATTGCTCCCCTCTCTTTTTGCACCATGCCTGCAAGGAGCTGCTTGACATTGCCTGTTTCTCCACCATGAAGAGAGGTCCTATGGGAGATAATGGTGCTTCAAACAACATCAACTCCCAGTCTCCTAGGACATCTGTAGGGCCTGCAAGGGGCAATGCCATGGAAAGTGGCCAGTCCCTGCCTTCAAATACTTCTTGCACCCTCCCCACGCCCCGCCAAAAAAATCCTACAGAGCTCTGATCCTGTGCAGTTCCAGCTTCCACAGGATCTGAAGGAGAGTTTGTGGCTCCCTGGCAGGAACTGCTGAATCAGAATGCTCTCTATTCATGGACGAGAAGTGGATAATGCAATCCCAGAGAAACGACTAGTCTTTCCTCTTCCAGTGCAATAACACAGTCACTCTTTGCCACCAGTAACTTCAAAAGAGATTCACTGAACTAGAGTAACACGTTGCATCTCTCATTAAAAAACTAATCAGAATAATATATTAACTAACTACTGAGGCTATGTCTATACTACAAATTGCTTCAGTATAATTTATGTCGCTCAGGGGCATGAATAATACACATCTCTGAGGGATGTAAGTTATATCTACCTAAGCACCTCTGTGGATAGTGCTACGTCGGCAGGAAAGCTTCTCCTGTCAACATAGCTACTGCCTCTCATGAAGGCAGGAGTTATTAAACCAATGGCTTAGAGTGTCTTCACCAGAAGCACTACAGTGGCGCAGCTACATCAGTGTACCTGTGCCGCTGCAGCTGCTGTAGCATTGACATAGCCTGAGTCATTTTACAGTGGAGGCAAGACGTGTCAGATCAGCTGGTGAAACTACAGCACCAAGTTTTAGTCAAAAAAACTGAATAGGAGAGATGGGGTTGAGAATCAGGGCAAGGTCCCCGAAGACACTCAGGTCTGTGGGGGAGGGTGTAAGAGAGAAATGTGGAATAGAAAAGGATAAAAACACATTTTTTTAAATGACACCTCAGAGGCAATAGGAATCCCCACACAGTGATGGAAAAAAATAGAACGGCAGGATTTATTTTATTGCCATGGCATGCGGGCACATCACAGATAAAACAGACGTCGTGTAAGTCAGGCTTGAGAAGAGGCAGAAGACGACATAGTGTCTCAAGAGAGCAAACCAAAGACTATCAGCAAACATGCCTCAGCTGATCTAGTGTTGAGCAGAGAAGTGATGAGGTATCGGTGTAATGAGAGATTTTGCTTTTAGCTGTTTTGAAAAACCGTACAGCACCTTGATAGAGACCGTCAGAGAAAAACTGGGGGGGGGGGGGGGGAAAGGGGAGGGTAGGGTTAAATATAAAAATTTCACCTCTCCCCATTAATATCCAATGGTCCGATTTAGTTGGGGATTGGTCCTGCTTTGAGCAGGGGGATGGACTAGATGACCTCCTGAGGTCCCTTCTAACCCTGATATTCTATGATGATTCTATGATATAACTAAGGTGGTGACAGTATCAGGACACTTTGATTTGCATAAAACAGCAGTTAGTTTTAAGATTAAGGCTTTAGATAAATAGTAATTAGTGATCATTTAAAGTTAGAAATCCATAATGGTGGACGCAATAATCCTCTATAAAAGACACAGGGTTAGGGTATGGAAAGTTCCAGCAATTCATAGGGAGGAGCTTTGCTATCTAAAAATAGGTCAAGGGGAGGAGCTCTACCCAAGATGGCATCAGAGGGAGGAGCTTAGCTATCTAAAAATAGGTATACATAATAGGCAGGATCTAGAAATATGCTAATTACAGGAAGCTGATTGGCTGAGCCAGGCTAATAAATTATGTTAATGAGCTGACCTTGCAAGAGCAACCAGTATATGAGACCAATAGCGAGCAGGCTTAGTTGGAGGGGGACGGGGTGTGTGTGAAGATCAGAAGCCCCCAAGAAGCAGTATCTTAAGAAGATTCTGGAAAGCAGCTACCTCCAGAAGCAGCAGTAGAATCTTCTCAAGAGCAAAAGCTTTCAAACACAGTAGCTATGGAAGCCTCTAAGGCAGCAGAAACCAAGGCTTCTGAGACCACCTGCGGAAGATGGTAGTAACAGTTCCAACCATCACTGCAGCCCAAATGGCAACCTGACAGCATCTCCTTCCTTTTGTGACAGAGCAGAAAGACCTTTATAGACATATCAGAGGGCTGTAAGAAAAGTAGAAGTAAGTTGTGATTTTGTCTCTAGTAAAAAGGAATGATTGGGGGTGCCTGTCAATAAAGCTGGATGCCTGTGTCTGAGTGAGATCCACCCCACCCACCCTGTGACCGGCTGATCACTGCTCACAGGATGTTAGTGCTAAGCAAATGATTTCATTAAATCTCTAACATTGTAATAGTCTCTTTTATGTGCGTGTAAAGGTCATGCATACTATATCATATCAAATAACAGCATCGGATTATAACATTAACACTAAGGCCTTTGTATGCAGGATCTCTACATGGCTATTAGTGTAACTGCTATATGGTCTGTGTATCCTGTATATTCTGTTTTTGTATTTTATTTTGGTTTGCCGCTTTATTATAGGACTCTTTAAATGTAATTCTATTGTGTTTAACATATTCTTTCTTGCTTTATTAGATACATTGTAACTTCACCTCTACCCTGATATAACGCAACCCGATATAACACGAATTCGGATATAACACGGTAAAGCAGTGCTCCGGGGGGACGGGGCTGAGCACTCCGGCGGATCAAAGCAAGTTCGATATAACGTGGTTTCACCTATAACACGGTAAGATTTTTTTGGCTCCCGAGGACAGCATTATACTGGGGTAGAGGTGTACTTATTTCTTCTAAATAAATATTATTTTGTTTCCAAAGAATTACTGCTTGTGTGTCCATCCTTGAGCAGAAGGCTGTATCGGTGTCCTTCCAAGGGTTAGCAAGATAAGCTTGCTCTGGGGAGCTCTCTGCGGGTCGGAGACAAGCCCTGTAGTAACACCCTGGCAATTCCTCTACAGTGGACCACTATCTTATTGCCCCTTTGCATAAAGCAAATTGCATAGTCTTAGGCAAACCATCATTGGAGTGCCTGAGATCTAAATCTTGGGGTAACAGCTGAATCTCAAACTACATAGGGGAATGGTTCGTGGAGCCCTTTCAGCAGAGGCAGATTAAAATGTATTGGGGCCCTGGGCACAAAGAACTTTTAGGCCCCCCCAGGCCTCTCGCCATGGAACCTCGCCCCCTGCTCCTCCTCTCTCCCCGAGGCCCCACTCCTGGCCAGGCCAGAAGTCGGAGACTGGCCACGGTAAGAGCCACCGAGGGAGCCGGGGCTGCTGTGGGGAGCCCTAGACCTTCCATCCGCCCTGGGACACAAGCCAGGGGCCGTTCTCAGGTCCCCCAGCTTCCCACCCGGGGCAGGTGGAGGGTCTGGGACTCTCCACAGCAGCCCAGGATCCTTGGGCATCTCTGACTGTGGTCCGGCTCCAGCTTCTAGCCTGGCCAGGGCCCCAGGGGGAAGAGGAGGAGCAGGGGGCAGGATCACAGTTCAGGCACCAGTGCCCCCCCTTCTATCAAGGTTCTGGCCTCCTGCAGGGCCCCCCCCAAATTGGCTGGGGCCCCGGGCACCCGTGCATTAGTCCACCACCCCCTTTCGGACAGTCCACAACACACAGTCCCTGGACACACAAATAAATCAGTGGGGAAGGAAGGAGAATAAAGAGATTGGAAGTGGGGGAGCCCAGGGTAACCCATGAAATGAGGGAGCATGAGAACCCCTGCGACAGATCTTCATAGATTAAGGGTGCGTGAACTATAGTGCCAAAACAAGAGAGTCTGGCTTTGCTCTGTATATATCAAAAAGGAGCAACAAAGGCAGATTCATCGTGCTCCTTTAGCATTACATATATCAGACTCTCCCTTCCACCTTTTTACCAGATCTTTGGAGGACACAAATGGAGTCTCAGTAACCCCTCCAACCATAGTTGAAGATGGAGGGACAGCTGTAGCTCATAGCCTCCTGTGACAACTCTGTCCAGGTCCTACAGAGATCTTGACAAGGTCCTCCACCAGAGAGAAGAACATTGAGGACTTGCTTTTTCTTCTGCTTGTTCTGTTTCATTAGAAATATCTTTGAAAAGAAAGCAACCCAAACATTTTTGAACTTCTCTGTATAAACCCTAAAGAGCCAATAAAAGGCAACACCCACTTTTTTGTGTGTAGCAGCGCTATTTATAGCACACCTCTGGCACTGAACCAGAAGCAAGTGAGAGACCAATGCAGCACCTGGAACGAGGGTGGGAAGGACTGCAATGGCATGGAACATGAGTGTGGTGCGATGACAAGGGTGAAGATGGAAGCCTGCATGGAGGAAGAATGGGAGCACCCATATGAGGATGTGACTGAAGGTGCAATCCTCAAACTGGCAGGGCACTACAGTCTGCAATAGGTGAATCTTCTCATTGGCTTTTCCCTCCTGTGCTCCCAGTGAGGCTAGCTGTAATAGTTGCCATTCACATCCCTTATAGTGCTGTATTAGGATCACAAGTTCACAGACTCATGGGAAAGAGAAAGGCCGTAGTGCTAACTTCTACCAAGCGTCCTGAGGCTAAGACAATTAACCCCAAAGCAGCTATACAAATGCTACATGGCAGGAAGCTAGAGGAGAATAAATATTATCACAAGAATACTTCAACTACAAGTGGGAAAAAGGATTAGGTTTTTGACAGAATTGCTTGACCACACTTTGGTTCGTTATGAAATATATTCAAGAGACTAAATGTCAGTTTGGTTTATTGCTAAAAGCCAATACTAATATAGTACTGGAAAAAGGTCCAATATGATACCAATCTCTGGGAAGCCATCTCATGCAGGATTGTCACATTCACCTTATGCAGAAGGTGTGCTCCCAAATTTACACCCCCTAATACCATCTTTGTATACCCTACCAGTTTACAAGTAAAGGAAGCTATGTACATCATCTGAAACTAGATATAAACACTCAGCTTTCTACCTTGGTCTTCTGGTATCATGGTGCATCCCTTATCTCTTTGTTCTGAATACATGCAGTCCAGGTACTAAGGAGCATGAAGGCACCTCCTGGTTTTGTCCCATGACAGAACATTCATGTATTTGTCCTTTTCCTTTGGGATATTCCAGTATTAGCCTGTGAGAGTAACTCCCTACTTCTTGCTATGTCCCAATCCTGACAGTTTTCCTATCTACTTAAGCCAAAACTTACATCAGCTAATGCATGGTGTTTTGGGAAACTTGACATGGGTGGAAAGAATTGTGGGGAGAGAATAATACATTCAGTTAACATAACTTCCCAACCCTTATATAATACTATGCCTAGCATATGTATTGGCTAACAAGATTCTAGACATGAAGTGGCTGACAACCTGCCAGTGTACCAGCTATACCATCAGCACTGCGGTCATAATTATTGAGGGTCAGTAATACAGGAGGGAAAAAAGACTTTTAAATGATTCTGGGGAAAACATTGGCTCTGTTCCTTGAAGACATCCAGAATGCTGCTGACAGAATCATCCCCCTTTTCCCATCTCATAAGTCAGGCGTGGGCAAACTTTCTGGCCTGAGGGCCACATCTGGGTGGGGAAATTGCATGCAGGATCATGAATGTAGGTCTGGGGCAAGGGGTTGGGGTGCGGAAGGGAGTGCGGAGTGTGTGGGGGGGTGCGGTGCTCAGGAAGGGGCTCAGGGCAAAGGGTTGGGGCACAGGAGGGGTGCAGGGTGTACGAGGAGGCTCAGAGCAGGGGGTTGGGGTGCAGGAGGGGGCTCAGGGCAGAAGGTAGGGGTGCAGGAGGGGTGCAGCAGGGGGTTGGGGTGCAGGTTCCGGCACGGCGCTGCTTACCTGGAGCGACTCCAGGGTGGCAGCGGCGTGCGCTGAGGTCAGAGCAGGCTCCTTGCCTGCCCTGGCCCTGTGCCGCTCCCAGAAGCAGCGAGCACCACATCCCTGCGGCCGCTGCGGGAGGGAGGAGGCAGAGGGCTCCATGTGCTGCCCTTACCTGTGAGTACCTCCCCCAAAGCTCCCATTGCCCAGGAACGGGGAACCGCAGCCAATGGGAGCTTCAGGGGAGGTACCCAAAGGCCACGGCAAAGTGTGGAGCCCTCTGCCCTCTCCTCCCCCAGGGGCTGCAGAGACCTGGTGCCAGCCGCTTCCGCGAGTGGAGCGGGGCCCGCGCCACCACAGGGGTAGCAGTCCTGTTGGCCAGACTCAAAACCCTGACAGGCAGGATCTGGCCCACGGGCCGTAGTTTACCCACTCCTGTCATAAGTCAATGACGGTGAAAGACACCAATAGCAGCAATTTCAGGCTCCAGGCATCAGCTCCACACAACAGTGAAATGGCCAGTTGCAGAATGAGCTGTGCTGAGAACAAGTAAGCAGCACACAAAGGCCAGCCTCATGTAAACCAGCACAACTGGATGTTACACTCTTACTACTGGGGCTGCAATGGGGGTGTGAGGGGTCCTCCCCAGGATCTGCCAACTAAGCATCAAGATGAGATACCACTCACAGATGTTCAGAGTATGATCAAGTGGGCTTTTCTTGGGCTTCATACCTTGGCTTCCCTTTAGTTTGGATACTCCATAAGCAGGGCCAGACTAAAGGCACAGGCATGTGACCCTGGTTCCTAGAGTTATGTGATTATCGGAATCTCAGCTTTCATTTAACAAAAAGGAAAGTTTCTAGTCCTCATGGATGCAAAAAAAAGTATGAAAACACACCCAACGCGGAAATAATTGCCTGAGTCTGCCAACAGCCTTCATCCGAGGGAGTCATTGGAGTCTGAGGGGAAGGGCACCCTGCTGCTGCTCTCACCACTGCCACTGGTCCATGAGGGGAAGGGAGGGCCTCCTGGTCTCTCTAGGTAGTCAGGAAGGAAATGGAAACATCCCCAAACCCCCTAGAGCAGAGGGCCCCCCATGCAGAACACTGGCTGCCAGCCTTGCACTATGGGATCAGAGAGATGGCCCTCACTGAAGCAATACCCATTTGTGGCAAGAAAGAGAGCCACCCCCTACAGCAGACTGTGGAGTTGTTGGTAATATGCTCATCCCTCTCCTTCAGGCTGTGAGCAGCAGGGAGATAGATATCAGTGTCATTGTCTTTAGCCGTGGTATTAACAATCTGCAGAGATGCACAGGGCAGTTCCCTCTCAAAGCGATCATTCCAGGCTCTTCAGACTTGTGCAAATATTGCACCATCAGTTAGGATGGGATCATTCCCCTCCCCGTCGGGACTCTTGGTCCTGGCTCTCTGCAGATGGGGTCAGTCCCCTCCTCTGATGCTATAGGTCTGGACAGATTCAGGCAGTGTCGCTGCATTGGTCATTCTGGGGTCAGTCCACTCTCTTGGGGACACTGGTCCAGGCTCTCTGCAGACAAAAGCACCATTGCTATGTCAGTCACTATGGGGTCAGTCCCACTTCCTTGGGGTATCACTGCATGCTCTCCGCAGACTCAGGCAGCGTCACTGTATCGGTCACTCTGGGCTAACTCCCCATTACTGGGGCAGTCTGTGAAGGCTCTCAGCAGACTCAGGCAGCATTGCTCTGTTGGTCACTTTTGCAGGCTCAGGCTGTGTTGCTGTACCAGTCGCTCTAGGGTCAGCCTCCCTGGGGCTATGGGGCAAGGCTCTCTGCAGGCGTAGGCAGCGTCGCTGTATAGGTTACTCAGGGGTCAGTAGTCTATGGGGGCTATTGGTGCAGGCTCTTAGCAAGCTCAGGCAGCGTGGCTGCATCAGCACTGTGGGGCCAGCCCCAGTGCTACGGGTCCAGGATCTCTGCAGACTCGGGCACGGTCGCTGAGAACGAGCGGTTCCCACCTCTCCCCCCAGGACAATCCCGCCCGGCCCGCCCGCGCTCCCCGGGCAACGCTCGGAACAGCCAGTCTCGCGCCACACGCCCGGACCCGCCCCCGTTCCCGCCCCTCCGCTCCGCGCGCCACGTGCCGCGGTGACGTCGGAAGCCCCACGGACTCATGGGACATGTAGTTTTTTGGCGGTTCGGCGCAGCCCAGGCTCCGTCCCCGCGCCGAGGGAAGCGCCTCGCCAGCAGCGCGCGGGGCCAGGGGAAGCGCGGAGCTCGCGCCAGTGACGCGCGCGTTCAGCAGCCCTCCCCTACGCCGGAAGTGCCGGCGCAATGGGCGGGGCCTCGGGGGCGTCCCTGGCGCGTGTTCCGGTCGCGGGGTTTCCTGGTTGGTGCTTCCTGGTGCAGGAGCCGGCAGCGAGTATGTGAGTGAGCGGGGCCGCCGGCGGGCAGGCAGCACCCAGCGTGGCGGGCCGGGCC
>NW_020699449.1:14301373-14422455 GCF_002925995.2 Terrapene triunguis | reverse complement strand
GGGTACCCCGCCAGAGCCCCCATCCCCTGAATGCCCCCAGCCCCTTCTCTGCCATACCTCCTACTTTTCCAGAGCCACCTCTGCCGCCTGCCTAGCTCAGAGGCTCCCTGGCCCAGAGCCCCTCTTCCTTCCCCCAACCCAGAGCTTCCCCCCCCCCACCTGTTCCCTGCGCTCGCTGCCCGGCCAGTGTCTCCCCCCATGTCCCCTGCCCACCTTTGCATTCTATGCCCCCTGTTTCCAGAGGCCCTTGCCACTCTCCCGCAGCATGCTGTGGTCCTTGCCCAGAGCCTCCTGCCTGCCCCCAAGCTCCGTCGTCCTAAAGCTCCCTTTCTCCAGAGCCTCTTCACCCCCTTATACCTCGTGTTCCCCAGAGTCCAAATGCCCCTTTCCTCAGACTCTCCTCTCCAGAGCTACTTCTTCACCACATGCACCCTGTTTCAGTCCCTGGAAAACCCCACTTCCACTACATGTCCTCTGCATCACTGCCCCCCACCCCATCCTCATCATGTCCTGCCCAGAGTCACCTCCCCACCCCCTACCCCTTTCCTCGTCTCCCTTCTGCAGCCCCAAACCGCCCACATATGACATGGTTTCCATATGATGCTGGCTCCCAAATGTTGACCCTTTTACACCTAACTAGTGTAAATCAGCGTATTGCAGCTGGCCTTGATACTGGGGTCCCAGCATGTAGTACTCCCTCTTGATCCAAGTAGTGTCTACTTAGACCAAGATGGTACATCTCATGTTGGCACCTGTTGTCTTTATTTAAGCTGAGGTGGGCCAGGCTCTGCCCTCTTGTGCCATAAAAGCTTTTAGTAGTGCTAAATGCCTTAAATTTTAGAGCTGCTTGGTATTAAAAAAAAAAAAAAGTGCTTGTCTTCCGTGTTATTGTATAAATGTCTAGTTCTTCAATTGCTATATGAGTGCCAAACCTGTAAGTCCCTAGACAGTTCAGGAAAAGAGTGAGTAGTGGGTCCCTGGCAGTTTCATCCTTAGAACTTTGTATTTTATGGGAAAGGTCAGAAGGAGGCACTTGGAGGGGGAGAAGAGATTAATATAATTTCAATAAAATTACATTTGTGTGTTCTGTAAATGGGTACCGCATATATTCAGCATAGACAGTTGGGTTAGCACCTTTCCTCTCCTTCCCCATTTGCTGTCCTAAAAACCTCCATCTTTATGATCTTCTACACTGGAATAATGTTTGGTTATTTATAAGTTCATCATCTGGACTGTTGGCAGAGAGCTGTGCTCAGGTCTTCAGGTAAAATTCATCCTTGATGTAAAGAGACAACTCAGCTGATTTAAATGGAATTGCACCCATTCTGTGATCATGGTGGGAAAAAGTGTTTAGATAACATCCCGAAGAGATCATTGTAAAGAATCCCTGAAGTTTTTAATACTTTTATAAGAACAAGAATGCCCATACTGGGTCAGACCAGTGGTCCATGTGGCCCAGAATCCTGCCTTCTGAGAATGGCCAATGTGAGATGCTTCAGAGGGAACGAACAGAACAGTGCAACTCTATCCCGTTGTCCAGTCCCAGCTTTTGAAAATTGGAGGTTTAGGGTTACCTGGAGGATGAGGGTGTATCCCTAACCATCTTGGGTAATAGCCATTGATGGATCTATCCTCCATGAACTTATCTAATTCTTTTTTGAACCCAGTTATATTTTTGATCCTCACAACATACCCTGGCAATGAGTTTCACAGGTTGATTGTGCGTTGTATGAAGGAAATACTTCCTTTTGTTTGTTTTAAACCTGCTACCTATTAATTTCATTGGGTGACCCCTGGTTCTTTTGTTATGTGAAGAATAACACTTCCATATTCTCTTTCTCCACACCATTCATGATTTTATAGACCTCTATCATATCCCCCCTTAGTTGTCTGTTTTCCAAGCTGAACAGTCCCAGTCTTTTTGGTCTCTCCTCATATGGAAGGTGTTCCATCCCCCTAATCATTTTTGTTGCCCTTCTCTGTACTTTTTCCATTTCTAAGAACCACATGCATTATTCAAGGTGTGGGTGTACCATTGATTTATATGGTGGCATTATGATATTTTCTGTCTTATTATCTATCCCTTTTTAAATGGTTTCTAACACTTAACTTTTTTGACTACCTCTGCCCATTGAGTGGATATTTTCAGAGAACTAGCCACAAGGACGCCAAGATCTCTTTCTTGACTGCTAACAGTTTATTTAGAAACCATCATTCTGTATGTATAATTGTGATTATGTTTTCCAGTGTGCATTAGTTTCTATTTACCAATCCTGCGTTTCATCTGCCGTTTTGTTACCCCATCACCCAGTTTTGAGATTCCTTTGTAACTCTTCACAGTCTGCTTTGGTCTTAACTATCTTGAGTAATATTGTATCATCTGCAAACTTTGCCACCTTTTTGCCCTCTTTTTCAGATCATTTATGAATATGTTGAACAGCACAGGTCTCAGTACAGATCCTTGGAGGACCATGCTATTTACTTCTTTCCATTGTGAAAACTGACCATTTATTCTTATCATTTATTTCTTATCTTTTAACCAGTTACTGATCCATGAGAGGACCTTCCCTCTTATCCCATGACTTTGCTTAAAAGCCTTTGGTGTGAGACCTTGTCAAATGCATTCTGCAAGTCCAAATACACTCTATCCACTGGATCACCCTCGTCCACATGATTGTTGACCTCCTCAAAGAATTCTAATAGATTGGTGAGGCATAAGTTCCCTTTACAAACGCCATTTTGACTCTTTCCCAACATATTGTGCTCACCTTTGTGTCTGATGATTCTGTTTAAGACACCATTTTTAACTCAGATTCAATTTTTTCTTGTTTAAAGCAGTTTTCACTCTACTTGAAAACTATTTCTCTCCATTTGAACAAACTACAAACATGCTAGAAAACTAACATTTCAAGAAAGAGCACTTAGTCTCTCCTGTTGCTTCTTATTTGTTTGGATAGACTGCTGTTTAGCAATGCAAGCTATCCTCCCTTTGCCTGTGAAGTAATCATAAATGGCAGGGCTACTTTATCCATTAGTGTCAACCTCATGGTGCCCTCCATCTACTTCTATGCTACTTGAAACTGGGATAAGAGACACTTAGATACATCCTATGTCAGCTCTGGTGCAGGATGGATTAAAATGATTTCAATTTAAATAAAACGTGTTTCAATTTAAATAGATTTGTTTAAAGATTAATTTAAATTTACAGCCATCTATCTGAAGTTCTGTTAGAATAATTAAAAACACCAGTTCAGTAAGGTAAAAAGACATTATGCATTGCACATCTTCAGTTGTCATAGTGGTATTATTCATGATACATGAACTGTGTAGTGCTTTAGCCTATTTAATTAAATATGGATAAAATGGAATAGAGATTTTTCTAGTCTGGACTCTAAGTGTTACAGGTATTATCCAAATCTCAAATGATTTAAATCTGAACAAGCTGGTGGGGATTGAATAGGTTTTGGCCGTTCTCTGAGACCATTGATTTTTCTAGAACAGAATATCTTCATTTGCTGCTTTGTTTTGTTTTGTTTTTCATACTTGGGGAAAAGACTAGCTATTCTCCTTTCTCTTGTACATACTCCATTAAACAATACAACACATCTTTATTTTGTACAACTTCTTTAATACAGCCTTTGTCCTAAAACAGTTTAGAGTGAAGTAACACCACTACAGAGATTACCTAAAAGTACAGGAAGAGAAAAATGAAGATGTATAGGTAGAGCCTGAAATATTTACCAGAGACCCCTGCCATCGCAGGGCCTTCTGACCGCAGTAAAGATCTGCTGCTCTTTCCTTCCTCAGTATCCTGGCTTCTGCTGGGGCCTTATCCCTTCTCATTCTCTGTTTTTTCTGTAGCCTCTTTCCCATCCTGGATTAGCTCAAATGCCTTTAATGCTAATATTCTTAGCAGCAACCAGCAGGTGTAAGTATCATGTCAATTTTGCTCTTCAGTTTTATTGCCATCCATCTGGTATTAAGTAGCATCAGAGAAACTGACTAGATTTGTCAATTCTGTTGGCTGCTGCTTTGTGAAGATTTGAGCTGTAGCAGGTGCACTGGAGGTGACTACAGACTCAGGGAAAAAACACGCCAGAGGTCCACATTTGAAAGGCTGTCTTTGCAGCTACAAGGGCATAGAGTGTTAAAAAAGAAGTTTTCAATTTACATTTGCAATAAGATGGAGAGTTATTTAAGCAGGAGTTGTCTTCCAGATGGCAAGAGAAGTAGAGGAAAAGGCCATTGTACCATCTGTGTACTATATGTTGGGACTAGCAGGAGGACAGTACTAGATTAGCAGAGGAATTGTGGGGAGAGTGGAGGATGTAATAGAGACACAGGGTATGTGAAGTTGGTTCGAGCAAGTCCATGAAGAATATTTAATATAAGGGGTACTATTCTTCCCAATGCAGGGTGGTGGTGGTGGCAAGGGATAGCATTGGATGCCAGACCACCCAGTTGGCTGTTGTGCACAACACCCTCTAGCATGCATAAATGCTGCTTTCTGAATGTTCCAGACAGTACCTTCTCAACTGTGGTCAATGAAGGAGCTTCCTGCAAGAGAATGTGTTTTACTAGCCATTATTCCAGAGCTTTATTTGGTACGACTGTTGGATATTCTTTCTCCATCCTGTAAAGAGCAACAGAGTCCTGTGGCACCTTATAGACTAACAGACGTATTGGAGCGTAAGCTTTCGAAAGCTTATGCTCCAATACGTCTGTTAGTCTATAAGGTGCCATAGGATCTTTTTGCAGATCCAGACTAACACGGCTACCCCTCTGATACTTTCTCCATCCTGTAACTCTGCCTTCTAGTCAGTAACTACACCTTGCTCTTTTCCGCCCTCCCCCTCATCCCCTACAATGTTTGTCATTTTTCAATCACGTGATGCTATTTAAAAAAAAAATCTCTCTTAAGAAACTTATTTGTTAAATGGCTATACAGAAAACCGCACAATGTAAATAAGTTGAACAAAATACAATGGTTTTTTCTCTAATCTCTTTCTTTTAGAATTCTAGGGCGTTGCTTGTAACAACAGTGGTTTAAAAAATTTCAGACAAGTGTGACTTTTTTTTTTAAACTTGGCTATGTTTGTTGTTTGTCTCTTGGACACTAAATGAGAATGGGTTGTTCTCATTTAGTGTCCAAGAGACACTGCCAGCCATTTTGCAACCATTATTGTTCTTTGCCTATGGCACAAAGCAGTTTAGTCTCCTGAGGACTAAAATGCCTTAATTTAACTGACGTCATTGGGCTCAACATAGGGATATTTGCGTGAAACTCAGTAGCCCGTGATAGATCGGGCTAGATGATCTAATGGTACCTTCTGGTCTGAACTCTAGGACATATTGAGGGAAGCCTTGCACCAAAAGTTGTGCCCGTGGCTCAGTTAGCTACCACATTTGGCCAAATCCCTGCACCTTTTGTATATTAGCACCAGGACCTTGACATGGATCTTGAGGCAATGTGGAGTGTGAATCACCACTGTGATGTGCTCTTATTGGTCTGTATTACCTAGGAAAATGGTGGACCAGCTGAAGCTTCTGCTTGGCTTTCACACTCAAACTCAAGGGAGTGCTTTGTGGTAGTCCAGCGTAAAGGTGACAAGCATAAGTCTCTTTGGGTAGGCCCACATCTGAAAGGAAATATCCTCTTTAGCTGAAGATCGAAAAAAGCATTTCTGGCTATTTGAATGTCAATAGGAGTTCAGTAAGATTCCAGGACTTCCCCATCACAGTCTGAGTGCAGATGTCCTCAACAGAGGATGAAGGGAAAGTTCTGTCAATTTCTGTCAAGGGCTTTCTCTTTTCCTACCAATAGAATTTCAGTTTTCCTTGGCTAGAGATTGACCGGCCACTTTTCATCCAAGTATTTTTTTCTCACTCCAGCACTAGAAAGTATGAGTAAAGTTATTGCCCACGTTTGGTGAGAATGAGATGGAGAGCAGGATGCCATCCAGTTTATTGGTGATAAAGCCTGTAGTATCTCATCTCCCCAGTGATCTGACATATATGCTGAAGAAGAGAGGAGACACGATTGATCTCTGTAAGACTCCCCAGTTCAAGAGCCTCGGGGAGGAGGAGGAGCAGTTAGTTATCCATCCTGATCCTCTGGAGTCTATCTGACAGGAGAGAATGAATAGACGTTAATGGGGATGGGCCAAATTGCACTAATGTTGTCTAGATGAATTAGCAGCACCTCATGATCAAGTGTCAAAGAGTGCTAATAGATCTAACATTGGATGCTTATGTATCAGAGGGGTAGCCGTGTTAGTCTGAATCTGTAAAAAGCAACAGAGGGTCCTGTGGCACCTTTAAGACTAACAGGATGAAGGGAAAGCTCTGTCAATTTCTGTCAAGGGCTTTCTCTTTTCCTACCAATAGAATTTCAGTTTTCCTTGGCTAGAGATTGACTGGCCACTTTTCATCCAAGTACTTCTGTTAGTCTTAAAGGTGCCACAGGACCCTCTGTTGCTTTTTATTGGATGCTTATGTTTTTGGTCATGGCTCACTTAACCAACTTCTTAATAACTTTGTCTAGAATGTGAGGGTTAAAGACACAACAATAATAGGCAAGATTATTTGAGTTGAGTGATGGCTTCTTGAACACCAGCCAAACTATTGCTTTTTAACTGTGATGGTGGGCTCACCTTGTTGAAGGAAGTATTCTATACTTGCTTTCAAAAATCACAGATTATTAGTCTAAGATGGCATAAGGTTGCCTGATTGGGCAAAAACTCTGTCCAGGAAGGTGGTATGTCCCTCATCCTCTGCTCTGATTCTGTCTGGACCTGGAGAGCTTATATTGAGTTTGAGTGATTCACTGCCAACCCCTGTGCCTCCGAAAGTAATATAAGGGCTCTTCAAGGTAAATGCTAGTTGGGTCAGAGATTGTCTGAAATCAGTGTTTGTACTTTAGCTATTACAGTTCAGCTAGTCAAGATTTTACAGATGCTATGGCAGAAGTTTTTTTTAACATTTCTCTCAGTTGAAGCATAGAATTGCATAAATTTGTTTGGTCCTAATCCCATTTGGATACATTTTGTGTCACTATGTTCTAATCTCATTCTCTCGTGCTTTATCTAGCATAGGTCATCAGTGAACCAAGACAATGGGAGGAAGGTGTGTCTAATGGCCAGTGCACCAAGAGTAGTGGTCAACGGATGACTGTAGGGCCTTGCCAGACTATCATTGCACTGGTCCTGTAGCTAAATAGGGCTCCCTGTCATGGTGTTCCTTCTGGAAACTCAATGGGCTGATGAGTCTCCTCTAGTGGACCCACCGATTCAGGGGGATCCTAGACAGAATGTTGTAGTTGTCATGGTGGAGAAGAGGTTTCATGCTAGATAGAAGCGTCATCTGTCTGGGTATTAAAGTCTCCCAAATGTATAAATATTGGAGACTCCAGTACCAGGCCAGAAAGTAGCTCAATTAGCTGTGTTAAGAAATGGTCAGAAATTTTTTGATGGAACTGAATTTTTTCTTAAAACTGAAATTTCATTGGAAAGGGCAGGTTTTGACAAACTTTCTAACCCCCCCCCCCCAAAAAAAAGTTAATTTTTTTTTTTAATTTGTCAAAATGTCCCGTCTTGTTTTTCAGGTTTTTTTGGTTCAAAATGACTTGTCATTTTGAAATTTAACTTAATGTATTATTTTAAAAAAAGTTTTTAAAAAGGTCAAAACCAAACCAAAATGTTTTGAAATTATCAAAACAAAATGTTTTGCTTCACCGGAACCATTAAGTTTTTCACTTTGTGAAATATTTTGAGATTTTGACTTTTGTCTCTATTCAGAACAGGAATGTTTTTTGAGTTTTCAAAAATTCTAACGGTATGGGAATGATATTTCCTGCCCAGCCCTAGTGATAAGCCCAGGGCTGTGAAACAGTAGGATTCCTATGCTGTCCTTGTCTCTGTCCTTGGATTTTCCCATTAGAAGATCACGTTAATCTTTGCTGTGAGCTCAGCAATTTTGGGATGAGGCTGAATTATAGGACTCTTCAAATTGTTGGTGGGTACACCATTTCAAATGCAGATTTAAATTAGAGAGGGTGCAAAACCCCTTGTTCAGTGGTCATAAGCATTATTTTTTTCTACACTTAAAATCTGCAATTTGTTTGCAATTTTAGCTACGTTTACAATGTTTACTTTTGCAAAAACTTGTGTATGTAAGGTCACGTTGGGTGCTTTCCTTTTTAGTTTGACCTCATGTAGAATGTTGTTATAGACTGAAAGCTCTTTGGGACAGAGACAATCTCCTCTTATGTGTATGTACAGTACCTAGCATAATGGGACCCTGAACTTGGGTGTCTTGGTACTACCATAATAGCAATAGTAAATACAGATTTGAATTTTTGATTTAGGATTGATATATATCCTTTGTGGACGTTAACATGGCCAAACCACCACCTTCCACAGCCAGAAAACTCAGGATATATCTATACATTGATTAAACACCTGCAGCCAGCCCAGGTCAGCTGACTCGGGCTCGCGAAGGCTGTATACACCTCTACCTCGATATAACGCTGTCCTCGGGAGCCAAAAAATCTTACCGTGTTATAGGTGAAACCGCATTATATTGAACTTGCTTTGATCCACCGGAGTGCGCAGCCCCGCCCCCCCCGGAGCACTGCTTTACCGCGTTATATCCGTATTCGTGTTATATCGGGTCGCGTTATATCGGGGTAGAGGTGTAATTGCAGTGTAGACATTCACACTCAAACTGGAGCCCAGGCTCTGGGACTCCATGACGGGGGGAGAGTCCTGTCTTAGAGCCTGGGCTCCATCCCAAACCTGAATGTCTCTATGGCTGTTTTACAGCCTCATAGCCCAAGCCCTGTGAGCCCAAGTCAGCTGACCTAGGCTGGCTGAGGGTGTTTAATTGCTGTGTAGACATACCCTCGGAGTCCAGTCTTGTATTTTTTACATATTCAGAAAGGTCCATTTACTTGAGTAGTTTTATTGTGTCCAGAAATGCAAGATCAGGCTTTAAAGAGGAAAGGAAAATACATTTTCCTGTATATAATGTGAACCATTTTTAAAGTTATGTTTCCAAAACAAATATTAGTTTTTGTACAAATGGACAAGCTGTGAAATTTGAATGGCAATTCTGCATTGAAAAATGACACTAAAAATTCTTACTCAGTAGACTTGGTCTCTCTGTGTATCCAGAGTGGCATTTTACTTTACTATGTTTTTACACTTTTTACCAATGTTAGCACTACAGAGCCAGCTATGGGAGAGTGAGCTGGATTCTATTCACATTATCAGAAGAACTATAATCTAAGTTCCAGTTGTAGAATTCTTATTGTTCATGATGCATGAATCAGAAATAACTTATCTTGTTTGCTAGACACCAGAGGAATGTTATAAATCTGAAATCTCAGGTTCTGTTCCTGGCTCTGGGTGGGAGTGAGTAGTGGTTACAAGTTTGGCACATTTATTCTAAAATGCAGTGTTCCTGAGTGGAAGAGATATGAGACTTAGGTTCTATTCCCAGCTCTGTCGTAAGTGGTCTTAGTATCTCTTTTGTAAAATGGGTGAATGGTTCCTGCCTGCCTCTTGACGTGCAAATATGAGGCATTGCTCAGTAATAAAGACTGTGAAGTACTCAGAATTAATACTGGTACAGTAATTGAAAGCGCTAAAGCTAAAACGCAGGATCTTCTCTTGGCTTCCAACTGAGTCCTGAGCGCTGGTTTTGTGTCTACCATGTAGGAGGGTTACTGGGGACTAGGATAATGTTAAATGCAATTGTCATGACTGAGTCAAAACAGCTGAGGTTAAAATGAAATTCAAAGTGTAACCTTAACTATAGCATTTGCTATTGTGAATGGTATAATTAATATTTCCAGTATCATAAATCTGCTTGGTGTGATGTCATTTTCTGTGTTCATAGCTCTGTGATTGTCCACGGAAACACCTACTAATTTTCTGAGGATATTATGTAGTTAACTATTGTTTGCATTAAAGAGTGGTATGAATGATGTTTTAAGTATTTAAAAGGCTTCTGCTATTATAGATGGAAAAAGTATTACATTTTCATGGAGTTTCTGGACCTATTTACTTGGCATTACTGATATGGTGTTTTATTTTTCCTAGATACGGGTCTACTTTCTTTCCAGAATGTTCGGGGGGCATGGAGACATAGAAACATATGATGATGACCTTTATCGTGAGGAGTCATCCAGCGAACTAAGTGTTGACAGTGAGGTAGAATTTCATCTCTACAGCCAGGTCCATTATGCACAGAGTCTTGGAAAAGTCAATGGGCAGGAAGAGAATGAGGAGATAGTGGACTCTGTAGAGAAGCAAGTTCAGAGTTCAGTTTTGATCAATAAATTGGACCAGGGCAAGAACCTTATATTTTCGGACAATGATGCTATTCAGATTTCAGATGGCCCTGAGGTCATCATCTTGTCTGACACACCTGATGAAGACAGTGTTTACAAAAGCAAAGTGAAGAAGACAGCAACATCCCTAACACCAGCTAAACAATGTAGTCAACCAGGATGCTCCACACGGAACCCTGCTAGAGCTTCTGCACCCACTACCTTGGATTCTGATGCAAAAAAGTCAAGTAAAGAGAAAAGGGCTAGTGAGAAGTCTAAACCAACTTCTGCTGGTAGAGTACGCATGATCCAAGAGATTCTGGTAATAGAGGATAGCTCAAATGATGAGGAAGAAGAGGAGAGCACGATCTCTGAAAGTGATAATGTGGAGAGCTGGATGCTATTGGGATGTGATACAGATGTCAGAGATGAAAATATCATTTTGAACATTGAAGGCTGTGGAACTGCTGTCAGTGAAGGTCAGTACTTTTGTGTAGATAACACTGAATAGAGTAAAGGAGCTGATGGAAAGATCTGGTTACCATGATATTGATGTCAATATTATAAAGGAAAAATAAAGGGAAAGAAGTAGCTGCAGTGCAAGGTGGCAAAAACCAAAAGGAGGAAATTGTAAAGTGGGATGGCAGACATAAAATATGATGTAGCAGATAATCGTTAATACTGTTGTGTATTATTTGAGTAGTGCCAGACATGTGCATAGTGCTTTGCAGAGAAGCAAATGACAGTCTCTCTACTCCAAAGAACTGACAAAGAGAGAGGAGGGAATTCAGAAGGACTTGAATTAGTTAAATAAAACTATTACTGAGAAATAAACGGGGGGGGGGGGGGGGGAGATAAAACCAATATTTGGGAAGCAAGACTAGAAATAAGAAAGATATATACCAGTTAATTATTGTGATCAAGGCAAATAAGTAGGTAGTGAAAATATAGCAATGTCAAGAGAAATTTGAGAATAAGCAAAATTGGAGGGAGAAATCACAAAACTAAGACTACTGAAAAATACAGTAGGAGAATGGTATAATCCCTGTAGTCAGTGTAAATAATTCAATTATACTGAGACTTTGCTGTTTTCTAAAAGTTACTATCAACAATATACAAATCCTGCATGAAATAGTCCACAGTCATTCCTAAACAGCAGGATTATTGATATCTAGCTTTTTGGTATATTTTAAAATATGTTTCCAAGTTACTGTAGAGGAAAGTCAGTGAAGATG
The DNA here is from genome assembly GCF_002925995.2 of Terrapene triunguis. NCBI lineage: Eukaryota > Metazoa > Chordata > Testudines > Emydidae > Terrapene > Terrapene triunguis. The sequence continues at coordinate 14,410,887 of NW_020699449.1, read as the reverse complement.
AGGTAATTCAAAGAATTGATTGTAGAGACCTGTTCTTAGCAAGTCCTTTCCATGGTGAAGTTATCACATTGGCCGCACGTTGTGATGATTATTTTATTGCTAGGATAATATGTATTCTGGAACCAATGACTGAAAAATCTACTTGACTGTCATCTTCCCTTTCCCTGTGCATGCTAGTCTCTCGCTGCACTGAGATAATTTCCAGAAACAGTGTCCCCTGTCAGTCACTTGAGAGGGAGCGTTGCTGTCAGATATTGATTCAGTACAGTAAGGCTTGTCAGGTCACCTGTAGCAGTTAGGGCCTTCACTCAGCTTTGACTCTCAAATATATGGATAGCACTTTCTCAGCCCAATATTGCTTTAGTTTTCTTTTGGTTCCCACAAATGACACACTATGTAGTTATGGGTGTTGAGGGAGACATTCTTAGTTGCTAATATGTGGACTAATATCAGCAAGCAGGAGATTGCTTCAGAATTATTGTTCAAATGGTTAGCACTATTGCCCACTTATTTGTAATAAGGGAGGAAGCCAGAAATATGTCTTCTTTCCCTTCTTTAAATTGTCTGTTCTTTGCCTCTATTCTGTAACATTCCCGCCTACAGAATGTGTTTTCTCTGGTTTGCTTTTCTGTAGTTACTTGCTAAATAGATTATAACACACACCACAATGTGTTGCTTTGAGACCATTGTGCGGCTGCCCATTGTCTAGAAATTTCACAAAAAAATTGCTGTGCGCATTGTTCTCAAATCAATGGCAAGTATAGTAGTACAGAACACAAGTTGCCACATCACATTTCCAGGTTGTCACGTTCTGTTATCAAATATGTTTTCTCCCTATACATCTGTTTTAAAAATAATTTAAAAGTATAATAGATATGTTGTAAAATTGGGTTTTAATACTTTTTATTTGATTGTTTTCTTTTTATATTTTCACATTTTCTTTCCTTTCTTCAAAACCACAACTGTGTCATGGCAGTATAAAGTATATATATTTCTTTAACAGAATGCTTTGTGGCTTTCAGGCAGCAAATGTACCAGGACATTCGGTAATACAGTTTGTGCATAGCAAAATGATACTTTGCTAGTGGTAACTTGTGTACATGTCACTTTTGTTTGGTCATTTTATATTGTTCAGTGAATAACCATATTGGACAGGCAAGGTGATCAATTTATTTTTTGACTCTACACATCCTTTGTAGGCTTACCTATAGGAATTGCCCATGGTGGTTCTAAAAATTATCCCACAGCAGAATATAGAAAAATGTGTAAAGAATACGTAAGCTTTTTATATTACATGAAAAAAGTACATTATGCATTTTTTGGAGATATTTTGTAATCAATTTATCAAAATAGTGATTTTACTAGATGTGATACCAATGTGAAAATTCAAATCTTTGTTCTCTTATTGCACTACCATAATTTTGTTGTGCAGCTGCCTAAACTCAAAGAGTAGCGTTTAGAAAAATTAACTTGTGGCTAATATCCAGAGGTAGTTTTGCTTCATTTGCAGTGAAGCCCTTCAGAAACCCTTCCCATGTTTTTGACTAGCATCAGTAATGGTATTGTCAAGGGTGATCTCATGCTTTATGATTTACAGAACAGTGATCAGTTACACTGTGGAGTCTGGTACCGTGTTGTAGCCTTCTTTCAAATATGTGCATTGAACTTAATTTGTTTTTGTTCAGGCATTATTTCCTCCTTTCACATGTATTTACTTTGCAAAACATCTCAAGACTTACACCGTTTTTTCTGTTTAAAAGGTGCAAGCTAATGATGACATGTTTGAGAGTAGTCTAATGTATGTGAGAGCCAGAAAGGAACTGTGTGCTCTGAGCCTATACCCCCAGCCTGAACACAAAAGACTGAGAGGTAAAGTGTAGCATGCTTCTTGGAAGAGGTGTAGGTTAAATCAGTATATGTCTGTATTTTGACTGAAATTCAAACAACCTTTATTCAAGCATACACAATGCAGAAAAGTTGGCTCCATCTGGTGTTTTGTTTCTAAAACAAATACAGTGATGTCGAAGGTAAAAACGACACAGGGCTGAAAATTAGTTTTGTCTTTTGCTGGTATAAAAGTAAAAACCAAAAGAGTATTTAAATATTTCTTAATACATTCAAACAGAGTGGATTAATGGATAACTGTAACATATCAATTTTAAGGCACAAAACCTGCAAATCTTCAATATCTAATATATCCATAATTTATTTATTGAGCGTCACAGCATCATCTCTCAGGTGCTGTGGACTCCAAGTACAGTGATTTGCTGAAACTTGAACACAGTCATGTCAAATCAAAAGAAGAAAAGGAAAAACAAGGTGTTAAATTGTTTTTATTGTAATTGTATTAGCAAATTATTCTTTCAGAGACTTATTTCCTCTAATTCAGGTAGGAATTATTTTGAGAAATATTTTTAGTTATACTCTCAGAATGTTTGGGGCACAGGATTAAACGTCACTTCTGTTGATTTACTGTGAATACCTGCTATGTAAATTATTACTTTTTAAGGCTTTTAACATGAGTGTAGGGGGGATATAACATTTAATGACTGGTATCAGAGGGGTAGCCATGTTAGTCTGGATCTGTAAAAAGCAACAAAGAGTCCTGTGGCACCTTATAGACTAACAGATAACATTTGATGACTGGTGAAACCTTTATTTTTTGCCAAAGTTACTTATGGCTGTATAAATTTGAGAGACCTCCTGTGACAGTCTGTTGGTATATGCAGTGCCCAGTTTGATTCACACTAAAAAGGGAATGAAACATGCACAATATTGTGGCTATTGGAGTGGCCTGTTGTGTCAATCATTTGGTGGGCCTGTCTTTGTGCTTGAGACATGGAGATAAAGATACTGAGGTTCCACTAGAATAAAAAATTACTACTCCAGGGAAAGGAATGAAGCACCCCTCCTAATTGTGTTAAGTTTTCTACATCTTATTTGCCACCGTAGTTAAAGCTAAGAACCACATTATTTTTAAATTATAAAAACAAAGAACATCCTTCCTTGGTTCCCCCAGCGCGCACACAGAATCCCTTCCAAACATAAACTTCCTGTCTCTATTCTGTGTCTATTATGGTGGTACTTAGAAGAGATGGGAAAGCATACAGTGACCTGCACTTTCCATTGAGACAGAAAGATGTGTTCCTTTCAAGAAGTGTTTTGGTGCCTGCTGCGTAAATCAAACTGCTTCTGCTATTTCTATTTTGAATTAAAATTCTGAAAATTTTAAATCATGCTGTTCAAATTCCTAATCTGTGCATCATGGCTCTTAGGTACATATATGAAAGCCCTTGTATTTTTACCCTTCCTTCAGCCTCCCTAAGGATTCATGGTACCCTTTACATTTTGGTTTTATTTCAATTTCCCACCAGTATTTTTTTTTTTTACCAAAGCTTGTTATGACACCATGATCCTGGTGAGTGCAATTTTTAATTATAGCTATGCAGCAATATCTGGCTAAGCTTTTTTATTTGAGGAGACGAGGGTAGGTGCTGGCTTTCTTCTTTCCTGCTGAGGTGTCTCTGGAACTCTGCAAATAGCTATTGTTTCTCCAGTGATTCTGATGGGTCTCACCCTGATCTCAGTTTTATATTACGAGGTTGCATATGGCTTGAAATTGATCAAGGCTGTCAAAATTTCATGAAGCAAGTTAGCTCCAAAGGGAGAGTGACCAACAGTGACCATATCTCTTGCTCCCTATATGTGTTCCCTATGTACATTGGCTCTTTTTTTAGCCTTCCATGTGTGATATTTTTGAAGGTACATTCCACTGCTTTTGCCGTTTTGCACAACGAAAGGGAATGATTTTTTTTTTTCATTTGGCATTTTAAGCAGGGATTATCTTCTAGAGTTGGACCTTTACTGTGTATTTCCAGGACATGTAAATGCTTTGTGCATGAGACAAAGATAGAGACAACAATAGCAGATTTTTATTTTGTAAATATATAAAATTAATTTTTGAGGCAGATGTATCCCAGACCTTTGAAAGATAGGCTTTCACCTCCTCTTCTCTACCGCAATCAGGGTTTGTATGATGAGAGGGCTAATCTCCTGTAGCTGCCAAGATTTCATCCATTCCCTCATTAAGGGCCATCTTTTAACATATTTCCTCTCCTGTATTTAGCAGTAGTCTTAATCTCTGCACTTTTTCTACATTTGGAGAGACAGTTTTCAAAGTTGCAGCATTGAGGATCGCCCTAAGGGGTGCAAAAAATGATTTATCTTCTATCCCCCCTGCCCCATCGGTGACAAAGTGTGTTATTTAGACAACGTTTTCTGCTATTACCCGTTTGTAGAGTGCAATTCCGAAGGCGCTTATTGAACCCAAAAATCCCAGGAAGCAACACATGTTATTCTCCACTGGGCCACTGGAAAGGCTACTTGTGTTTTTAACTAGCACAATAGGTCAGCTTTTTGAAAGAGTGTTTGAGGTATCACTTCTGGCAACTAGAAATTGCTATTAAAAGTAACAAATACTGGATATCGCTTGTTCTGGTAAACAGCGTTAAATTCAAATGCCCTTTATGGTCACTGCTCAGCAGACTGAAAACCTCATTAGAAACTCTGGAACCTTCTTAGCAGCTTTGGCTGGCGTTGTAATAACATTTTGGGATGTTGACACAACATGAGATATTTTAACTAATTTACGTGTTCTCCGCACATAGCAGATACTGTTTGGGATCCCAGCACATGATAGCTTGTCTTCCAGCAGCTGCACTCCAGATTAGATTTCCGATTTAACTTTTTATTCACCTATAGTATCTATTTTCTTCCAACAATGATCAATACCTCAACCAAAAAGTGTGTGCACCCAGGATTATGCTCTACTCTTTTATTTAAACATTTCACTCAGTGATTGCATGAATGCTTTGCTTCTTATAGCTTTGGCTTTGATGGCAAATTCAGACAAATGAAGAACTGAAGACTCAGAGCAGATTGTACAGAATTGAGCCAAAACTTGCTGGTCATTAGAAAATATTTTAAAAGCTATTTATCAAATGATCTTCAGACTCTACAATTTATAATACAGAGTACTTCCTGCTTCTTCTCCTACCTGCCCAACAAATTGATTTTTAAAATACTCTTTATGGTGGTGTTGCGTAGTGGAACAAACTAATGGCTGACTGACATGTGGGCAGATTATTTACACTCCAGTTTAGGAATTGGCTTACCCTTACTTTGTCAGTACTGAGAAGAAGCCTTTTCAGGCCCTTTAGTTTGGTTATCATCACTGTGTTGCATTTCAAAACAATTTATGCTTTGTCTATTGAAGATGCTTTTTCTGTTTGTTGAAATTGTATTGGTTAAAAACAGCGGGATTAATGAGAGAAGAAACACTGGTCATCATCCTGTAAAATAGAAGCTGCTTTTTCCAAAGCAGTTTGCTCATCTTTAACTAACACCTTAGTGTGACTGTCTGTCTGTCTGTCTTTTGCTGGGTTTACAAGTCTTGCTAACTGCAAACTTTCCTTGTTAAGCTTCCCTTTACATTACTTACATTTCCCATTCAGCCTACAATGAAATAGTCATGAAAATGTATGCTTTTAAAACAAAGTATCAAATCTGCAAAGACTTTACTTCTTGCCCTATTAATGTTGGGTCGTAACATTTGGCCTTGGAGTGAATCTTTGCTTAGAAGCAGTAATCATAACAACTACTGCTTATGCAGATATTGGAGTCAAAATGGATAGATATAGCAACCTCAAATACTGCAATCTAAGTGTTTTGGTACTAGTCAGGATCCAAAAAGGAAAAGCCCTTCTTTGACCATCAGTGCTTTACACAGATTCTTCCTGACAGTTGAATTTTGTTAAAATTCTAGTGCTCTGTATTGAATCTGCAAAATTGTTTTGAAACGTAGACTACGATTATAACAATCCTGCCTGCACTAATAGCCCATTTTACTACTTATGAATGTATTTAAGCAAAAGCAGGAAAATCTTTTGAATATTTTTGGGAAAAAACTTCCTTCTGCCTCTTTACTTTAACATTTTCTTTGATAACCAGTTTTACATACTTGGTCTTTGCAAAATGGAGTATCATCTTTTTATACTAGATCTTTGATATTTTTATAACAATCCCTTATTTTGTTTCTGGATTTTGTTTTTTAATTTGTTTTAGTACATGAGAAATCTTTTGTTCTTTTGATGCTGCAGGAAAAATCTGAATGACCATTTCTTCCTGTCCTCAAAATGCATTTTTTTTTCTAGTTCTGAAAGGAATTTTTACAGATGCTTAGCTCAGCAATGAAAGAAAATATATTTTCTCTTCAATGAAATTAGATTCAATTAGAGTTATATCTGTAGGTTTTCATATTTACATTAAGAACCCCCCCACTATGGGACAATGTACAAATTTATATCAATTTATGACACCAGAATAACCCAGAAAAAGGTTTTTTTGGCAGTGAAAAGGAGTTTTTGTTTAAAATACATTTGCTGTTCACAAAGGTTTGCCCACAATATACTGTATCTTTGTTTACTTGCGACATTTCATATTAAGCTTTAACCTTTGAAAAACTGTTGGGCATTACAGTTCAACAACTGTGGCTAGTGCTGCTTCAGTTAATTCCCACTCACCCCCCTCCTTTTATGGGTTTATAATTCTCATTTAAGGTTTATTCTGGGCTGAAAAAAGAGAGGTGAATCTTAGCCCAAGAACATTTTGTAGACGTCCAGAAATATATTGGACCAATTAAGATTTAAATGTAGCAAACAACAAAAAAACATGGTATTTTTTGATACACAAAATAATTTACATTTCAATTTAAAATGAAATTTGACATGTTATAAAACCCTACGGTCACTTTCGATATTTCAGTAAAATAAAAATTGGCTGGCAGATTTCTGTTTGAATAGGGGCTCAGTGTCCGATTCTGCTTGCTTGGAGCACAGTTTGAGAGGTGCTGAGCAACCTCAACTTAGATTAAACTCTCATGGCCTATAGGATGTCTCTGAGGAGGAATTAGTGCCTTGCAGGATTGGCGCCTGAGGCCCAGGTCTTGCACTGAACTCCGTGTGGATGGAGATATCTTGCTATATGGAGCAGCTTGCGGGATCTGGCACTGTGTAACTATTTGTGTATGGAGGTTTACTATACGTATTTTAAATGCAGACAGAAGACCATGAAAGTAAATAATCTTCTTTTCTAAAAGTTCCAATGCATGTGCTGATATGGTGGTCTCTAAAAGGCTCATTTTATACTTAATTTTATTTTTCAATTTTTGAAGGGATCTGTTATAATTAATATTATACAGTGTGTGTATTTATAATTATATGCTCACAAATAAGAGGAAATTAATAAAGTTACATGTAACATTATATCACATCAACTAAATTTAAAATTAAGGGTGCTGTCATTAACTTCTGATTTTTTTTCTACATATTGCAATAGTATTGAATCTGTGTATAACTTTATAATGTGCACTTCTTTTCTTAGAAAAGTTTTAAAACTGATGCTTTATCTTTAATGTGATTTTTTTTCTTGCCTTTGTTTGTCAGAACTTAACATTACTTAAATGGAGTGGGAGTTTTTTGTGCATGAATTATTATAACAGCATTCACCCCGGAGCTGTAATAAGCAGTGGGAATCCACCTACCCCTTACTAGATACAGCACATGCATATGGATATTTTGATTAAAAGAAAAAAGTTAATCTTCTTTACGGTGTAATGAGGATACACTTGAATCTCTTGATTATTTTAAAAAAATTAATAAAACTAATAAAGTTCCTTTAGAAATCTCAAAAGATCTAGTCTAAGTCTACCTGCAACCTTAGCAGTCCCTTTTATCTGTACAGATTTCCCTGCCTATTGTGGACCTTAGCTCTAACTAATTTAAATTTCCCATGGCTTTGGGTTGCAGACTAGGTTTTCTGCAAGAGTGCCCATGCTTACATGGTCATATATTCTGGGTGACTTTTTCACTTTTTTTCCCCCCCCGCTGTTTTGTTGATTGTTAAAAGGGGAATTTTTTTCCCACTTCTCTCATCAGTTTGATCTTTCTTCCTTGTCCCATTTATTTGTGTTTCTTACAGGTTGGGAAGAAGTCTTATATTGTAGCTAGATCTCTAGGGGCGGGTGGGAAAACTAATTTTGTCCTTTTTTAGTAGAGGTTTAATTTTTTTTAGCAATTAAAAAAATTCAAATAGTTTTTAGGGGGCAACAAGTACAAAGAGAGTCAGCATTTATGACTCACCATACTAGAGGAAAGGGGGGGAAACATTTAGTTAAAATATGTACAAAAGCAAGTAAATGTATATCAACCTTTCATATTAGAATAAATATAACATGCCAAAATAGAATGAAAAGCAAGAACATGATGACTAATACCATTATTGTGACAATAATTCTGGTTTGTAAAACTGTCTACTGGAAAGGGTTTTACTTTTCCAGGGAGTAAGTAAAATTAAGACTTCTTCCAGTGGAAATTGTCTTGCCAATCAATGTTTTAAAATGAAGATGAGTAAGTAAACAAGAAGATTTCATTCTGAGAACTGTTGTGTTATGTTGGTAACTCATGCTATTGAAGAAATTCAAGATTTTGTCACAAATCAGAATTCTGTCCATTTCCTTTTCACATGTGTGGGACATAATGTAAAGGTTTGAAAAATATTATATTAAACTACTGTAGTATCAAATGGCAAGAAAATGCAGAGTTTTAGATGACTGTTAAAGATTGTGTACTAATAACAAAAAAAGGTAGCTCTATGCACCTAAACTCTCACTGAAGACCTTAATTCTTATGAATGTGCTTACAATTGGCATTCAATATTGTGTGTGTGTGTAAATAAAATAATCTGTGTGTATTGTGGCGGAAAAGGCAAATTCTTGGTTTATTAATTCATCTTTATGGGCACAACGGTAAAAAGCCCTGATGCAAGTGCTCCACCATATTATTGACATCTGCTAATATTCCCATTAGTAAAAAAAAAAAAAAAATCCAGTTTATAGAATTTCAGATGTAGCGATTGTGTTGTTTACTCACTTCTACGGGACAAGAACTGACATCTGGATTCAGATAGTCAATATATCTTCATACACACATCATACTATTCTTTACAAAAACAGCCAATAATCTACTGTATACACATTTTAAAAAGAGAGCAATCCCAGGCTGTGCTTCATTTTGTACTTTGGCATCTTTAGAGGAGATCACAGCACAGGGACAGATCTATTCTTAGAGTGTAAATCTGGCTGGAGTAACTCTATTAAAGTCTGTGGAGTAACTCTGGATTTAAGGCAGTATACTGAGACCAGAGTCTGGCAAGTTGTCGGTTAGGTTTAAACCACCCTGGTTTCCCAAGAAAACTCTCAACATTGAATAATTTTCTGTTCTTTTGATGTATTACTAAATTGATAGTACTCCCACCAATTTTAGTAAAGATGGGGAAGCCACCTATGAGTATAGCAGTTCCTGGAAGATACGGCAGTGAGAAGGGGTGGCTCTAAGTTTACATAGAACAATATGGTTCCAGTGTTCAGCTTTTATTCTATTTTCAAATTACTAAACGACGTCAGTAACGATTGTTGGAGCGACTTGGAGTATTCTTTTTACAGTACACTACCTGACAATTTTACTCTTTATGAATCACCCTGGGAAACTTGCTTTTAAAAGTTACCACAAACTTGTCAAGTTCAGGAATTTGGTCTCACCAATTTATCTGATAAAGTGCAATTTTTTGGTTTTGTTTTTAAAATGTTAACAGTTGACAAACCTTTTAGATCTCCAGAGGTGATCTTGTTCTGCCTTTGTATCATTGTGCTGTTTCACCTCTGCTAATACATCTCACAAAGTTTTATCTGGAACGTTAGTTACGTGTCTTTAATGTATGCTGAAAACTAATAACATAGCTTGGAGTTACAGAAAACAAGTAACTGTTATTTCTGTGTTTTCAGGGAATACTCATAATGCATGTAGTGCTAGAGAGCTTACTCTGGTGAAAGCCTAGAACTCCCACCTCCAAAATGTATATATTATTTAACAAGTATCTGTATCTCTGGCTGCAAAGATTGATTTTGTGGTTGTCATTAGTTTGCTGCTGTTTCTGTTGAATCCATTTATTATGTTTATTCAGTGCCAAGTTTGATATTGACATTTCTTATGATATGTATTGTTTTCTCAAAAGATGCATACAGCATACTTGTATATGTATTATATGTAACATTGGGAATGGGAAAATACAAAGAGAACAGGATCTGTTGGATACAGCACATCTCTGTGGCAGATGTACATAAAACCTAATCTTTGTACAGTGTGGATAGGTTTAGGTGCAAATACTGCTTTATTATTGTTGTCAGTCTTGTCGTATAAGAGGCTATTACAACATATACTTTGACCAAAGTCCATAAACCTAAAGAATTGCCAAGTGCTCTCTGGGCTTTTTAAACACTTTATAAACTATTCTCCACCAACTGTTTAAAAAAAAAAAAAAAAAAAGTCATGACTGCCAGATGCCTTTTTTCAGTCTTTATTTGAAACTCCATCTGCGTCTTGAAACACTAGAGTTTTTTCTCCCCTTTTAAAGCAGAGGCCGTGAAATACTTATGGTGATTAACAGCCACTGTGGTGACAGTAATAGTTTTAGCTCTATATTTATTTCTCAGTCTAGATACTGCTGTGAAGGTAAGTCAATAAGGTTTCATAAGATTATATCTTGTAGATTGAAAACTTTAGCTTCAGGGGCCTTTCATTTTATAACAATTGTGGGCTCAGAATGAGTGTCTCAATGTGACTATTTGCTCAAACTCATGTAACTCTAACTTGGGACAATATTTAGGGGAGGAGGAAAAAAAGCTTTGGCATTCCCATTTGCTCTGCATTTACTGTGAAATACCTGCCTTTATGTGACTTTAAAAAGAAAAAAACTACACTCAAAAGGGCAGTTGCCAACTTTAAATGCAGATTACTGTCATATTTGAAAATGTTTCTTTAAGATATGACGTAATAATTTCCAACTTTGCTCTTAACAAGTTAGTCATAGTCTGTGTTGTAAATTTCAGAAATTTTGGTAGTACAAAACCAAACAAAATTCTTGCATGTGATGTTTGCCCTTCAGTGACATAGAAACTTTTTCATATTATTTGAATTATGTTTCTGTAGAATTATAACTGAGCTGAGCATACGCTCTCGTCAAGGCCTGATAGCCAGTTTTTGCGTGTCTGATTTCTAATATTTATATGGCACATTTATAATTTTATGTTAACAGAAAGAAAAGTTAAAAAGATTAGCCATGGTCTATACACAGTTCAGAAAGCGTGATAGGATGTGAGCAACAGCATTCAAAACTGGCTATTGAAGCAGAGAGAAAATTCAGTTTAGGTTTGTAGTATGTGACTTATTAAATATATTGTAAATATCCCCAAGTGTCTGTGTGTTGGTGGGTGGGAGGGTTTGCTCTTAGTGTTTCATTGAAACATTGCTGTATTGACCTTTGATTATAAGGAGATGGGGAAATTTTGATTTTTATTAGTGTGTGTTTATATTTTGTCTAAGTTGTGATGCACCATGCTTTAAAAAGTGTTATTTTTTGAGCTTTCAAACTTGCAGGAGTTGAGAGTAAATGTGTAAAGTGTGTTAGTGGTGACTTTCATTTTTGTCAACTGGATAAACCTTGAAAAACAGGCATGCTCTAACATTTTTCTCAGAATTTTACTTTACTTTAATTCAATTCAATTTACTTTTAAAAAAAATGCTAGTATTATTTAGATAAAATGGATGTACTATTATGCAACTTGTAGTTCCTCTGGATAACCTTCTGACCCAGGTATGGTTTGAAGTTGGAACTTTTTTTTGTTAGCAAAGTAAATAGTCTTTACAAAAAAGATGAAAAAGAGGGAAAAACAAAAGTAAATTACTTGCCAGTAATGGTATTGCATCATTTAATTTGCGCAGGATTTTGTTTACAGGCTTCTGGCATTTGCCAGTATGCTGTATTTGAAGTGTGTTCATGTCACAAAGCCAGTAACGCTGTAGTCCTGTTAACGTCTATGAAAGGAAGCCCAAATAAGTTGAGTATTCTTATTCAATAACCTGCTTTGAAAATGGACTGTCAGAACAGCCTGAAAACTTGAATGTGTCTAAGTGTTGGTTCTTAAAGTTTAGTGTAAGTGCCTCAGTACATACATTTGATTTGTTTTACACATCATACATGTTGTTTTATTTGTGTCTTTTACTATTATATCTACACACGTCCTGTTTTCACTTCTGTATGCCAGGCCATTTGTATGTTCTACTTATTAACATAACCGCCCCCGCCCCCAAAACTGGACGTTTATCCAGGCAACTTGTTAGATAGTTTTAACTATCATATTACCAATTTCCTTTAATTTAATTCAGTCCAGTATTAAGTTATTACTAAAACTGGAACATAGTTTATACATGAACGTTCTTGACTATACCTGTTATGCAAAGAAGACTATCAAATCTGTGAGACTAGCCCACCCCTTCTGGAATAGTTTAAAAAAAAAGTCTCAGAAGACTCAAAGGAATTCTTTAAACTCCTAGCAGGGCCAAGGGGTCAATGTCAGATTTAGTCGTGCTGTTATTTTAGCCCAGTCGTCCAGAGAGATGGCTGAAAAGTGAGTCTTTTATTTCTTTTTTTGTGTGATTATTAACAGGATTAAATGTAAGCCATTGTGTACTTAGTGCCAATTAGTTTCTCATCTGAGAGGTTCATTATGATTTTTTTCACTCTTCATCTTGTAATATTTTTGTCAGTGTTTGATTAGATATGAGAGAGAATGAAAGGAAACATTTTTAGAACTATGCCCTAACTATGATAGTGTCTCCATTTCTGCTTTGGCAGTTTGTAAGGTAGTAGCAGCATTGCCAATAGCGAGCTCTGTTTCCAAATATTTAAACATTTTCTTAAGTACTTCTTCCTCGCTGAAAATTGTCATAAGGTTTCCAGCCTCAACAGTACATTGTTCAAATTATTCCCCCAAATCTGTTCAGACTTTTAAGTTACAGAATTGCAAAAAAAAAGTATGTCCTTTTGTATTTATTCTGACTTTTTTGACGTTTTAAATGAAAATTAGCAAGCTAGCTGTGTACTAGCCCGTGTAGTAGTAAGATACAAAATGTACTAATCTATTAAGTCTTAAAAAATTGGCTACTATGAATGTACAATAACTTATTTCTAATATCAATTTAATACACAGGTGATGGTCCTTTACATAGTTCAGTAAATTATTAAATATATCAGTCAGTGGCATATATTTTTTTCTCTCTCACACCCACACCCACGTATATATAGTACCTTATAGAGCAGAACTGAAAGAGATTTTAGTTTAAAAGATATTACCTCACCCACCTTGTCTATCTGGTAAATAAACATTTTAAAAACTTCTGTTGGATGGTCTATGATGGTTGAGGGGGTCACTAGAAAATGGTTCAAGCACTGTTGAGGTGGAGAAACAAACTCTATGGAAGTTCATAAATAAAAATATAACTCAGCCCTTAACTCAAGCTATTTGACACAGGAAAAAAAAAAAAGCAAAATTGTGTAAGTTAAGTGTTCTAGTTACCTTTTGACTGCATGATATTTTCTGCTTTCTCACATCATGGAAATGGAAAAGTAGAGTGTGCTTTTTTTTTTAATTTAGAGTATGTCGCCCTGAAATTGAGAAAATTTTATCTGTATTTTAAAAAAGTATACAAGTGTCTAGTTGAACATTGGGTGACATCCACTATGTATGTAACATAGATGCATAAATGTGGTAGCTATTTTGGGGCATGATAGTTACTTTCCTATTTGTAGAGCATTTGTTTAGTTTATATCCTCGTCGGTTGGCTTATTTAGCATTTCATATTATAATCACCAATATTACTCCTTCACAGTCATCTTTTTATTGTTTAACTTCAAAGTTTTGCTAAGCTTGGCTTGCTTTATTGTAAAAGTTAACAAACTGTAAGTGCCTAAGACTTTGGAGGAGCAAAGCAGACCATTCAGAAATTGAAGGACGTTTCCCAAAACAATAGAGAATGTACTACTTTTTGTTATTTATAGCTGCGACTTAGGCTTTAAAAACAGAATTATTTGCTGGGTGGTGGGGAGAAGATTAGTGAACCTCACCACCTGGCTTAATTCTGTTTCTCTCTGTTTATTATTTTCTCAGTAAAATATAAATGTTTTTATGGGGTATTGTCATTCCAGTTAGTTTGTATTTTATGTTGAGAGCAATGGTTTATAACCTTATAGAAAGAGGTTTGAAAAACGTACCAAACATGTTTTTTTTTTTTTTTTAGTATTTGGAGAAAACTTCTCTGATATAAAAGCATATATATATATATTTCAGATAAGAGACAATATCCTACATTGAATGCAACAATGGTTCTAACTGGGATTCAAAACTGGGCCTCAGAATGAAAAGTGGGAAATAAAACAGAACTTCCTATTGCAGAATGTATTGTTGTACCTAACAATGTACTAATTAACTGTTAAAATACCAACACAGTCACAAAACCACGTCAGATACAAAGGGCTAAAAGTTGAACATAACTATTTCATAAATCATTATTTCAGGGGCTACTGTTCAGAATTCTAAATCTATGTAGTATATCTAACAATATGAAAACAGCTATGGCAATCAAACACAGTGAGTAACCTCGGCTAACTGATCTTCTGAAGAGCAGAACTCTGGGAACTTTGCCTGTGCTTAGTTTTAAACAGTTAGCTAAAAAATCCCAAGCCTTTATCTGTAGTTTGCCTTTCTCTTGTGTGGTTATAACAAGCCTAGTCACGGGTATGCTGCTGTAAATTAAAACAGAAAGCACCATAAGATTCACTCATTTGTTGTGTTATAGTAGTAATATAGCTGCACCTTCACAAATAAATCTTGTTGGCACACTCATTTGAAATTGCTGTCTGTTATCTATGACTGGGAAGCTGCATGTTATGTGTACATGATTAATCTAAACCTCAAAATATGTAATTATAAAGGATATACATGTTAAGTGAAACCTTTTCTGTTTTTTATTTTTTTTAAAGGAATCTAGTAGCAGCTGTACGATTTTAAGTTACTGATTTTTATTTTTAAATGGTAGTTTCATTTCTGGTGTACAAGGAGAACTCTGGGGTTACTGGTAAAAACAGTTAATCCAGAGGAAGGAAAAAGGAACATTTATGCATCATGAACTTGAAATATTAATTGGTTTTGTTAAAATATACCGAGGCATTTGACAAATAAAAAATTTGACTTTTTTCTTCCACATAAAATTTTATTACTGCAACTGTTAAGATTGTTAATATAATAAAATACCATACAAGACAGTTACATAAACTCTCAAAGCACTGGTTATCTTTGAATCTTAGAAAGTATAAAATAGTTGAATGAAAAATGGCCCCCACTCCATATAAAGTAAGAAAGAAAGAAAGAAAAGGGGGAAAAAAAGAAAAGTTAAAGCAGGGGTAGGCAACCTATGGCACGCGTCCCGAAGGCGGCACTTGAGCTGACTTTTAGTGGCACTCACACTGCCCGGGTCCTGGCCACCGGTTCGGGGGGCCCTGCATTTTAATTTAATTTTAAATGAAGCTTCTTAACATTTAAAAAACTTGATTTACTTTACATACAAAATAGTTTAGTTATAGATTATAGACTTCTAGAAAGAGACCTTCTAAAAACGTTAAAATATATTACTGGCACACGAAACCTTAACTTAGAGTGAATAAATGAAGACTCGGCACACCACTTCTGAAAGGTTGCCGACCCCCGAGTTAAAGGAAGAAAGAAGAGGAAAAAGCAGGAAGTGACATCAGAATCAGTGTTGCTGAGATTCTCTTAGCCAGCTACAGTACTTAGAGAAAGTTTTTAGACTTTTGGGTGGTGGGATTTTTTATCATGATTCAAGCAATTAGGGCCAGTGATGGGAGCATAAAAATCACCATCTTTGAGGGGTTAAAAATAATTGCTAGACGGCTTGGAATTCCTGTACTGTAGAAATCTTTGAACTTTATACTCCATTATGGAGTATAAAAGTTCTATTATACCTTAGCCCTGGGTAATCTTTAATGGTCAAGTTACATAAAGCTTCTTCTCATCATGCAGTAAATTCATTGGTACAAAATTTAACTAAATATGATTTCAGTTCTAAACGTGTTTTGTAGCCCATAGTCTATGTTATGATGTAAGACCTTTGGTATTTAAAATCAATACTTTTTTTGCCTCCCCATAGTATACATTGTGTATAAATGAACAGTTAAGGAAATACAATATAATGTAAAGTCCCATTACTTTCAGTGGCATTATAAATAAAAACATAAATCTTGCTCTGCCGCCAGTCTGGCACTTCAGGTGCAGTATACCATAGAAACCCTACTAAAATTAAGTTATGTGGCAAAAGGGGAGAAAAATAGGTGGAAGGAGGGGAGGTAATAAATATGGAACCAACAGTGATTTAAAAAACCTATTTGATATATAAAATTGAGAGTGTTTTTCTTTTGTAAAAGTGGGGAAGGAGGGATTTTGAGAGAGGTCAAGGGGAAGACTTTTGCACCTTAGGGCCCTCTACAAAGGCAGTAATGGCTTGCGGATTTATGACATAATGTTTGGATCCCTAAAAGATGGTGGTGGTGTCTGCATAGATAGTCATCATACCAACAGTCAAAGATGAGATTTTAAATAGTGCTGTTCGATAATGCATCATGCATTCAGACTATATTTTACAAGGACAATATCCAATTTCAGTGTGTCATGTCACAGGTAAGTACCCCACCAGTGTGCTTTTTAGTTATGAGCTCTTCAGTACTTGATTTTATTAACAAAAGTCTTGAGTGCATTTGTATTGTAATATTACATACATAAAAATTACAGCAAAAGACTTATGTTTATGTATCTATATTGAGTTCAGTTATACAAACGTATTAAATAGAAACATTGTTTGGATGGGGTAGTTTTTGGGGCTCAGTAAGTTCCTTTTAAATTTTGGCATAAGGCAGATGATAAAAAGTTATGCTCAGTACTATGGAGAAACTGCAGAAAACACAATAGTGCAGTGTTCTTATTGCACCTAACCAGGAGAGAGTTTGCAAAACAGCCATGCTAGCAGGTTCAGTTACTTTCTACTGGGAGCCCAAAGGTTCTGGGGGGGAAATGGGGAGTAGGGGATTCTCTGCCATCAGAAAACCAAAGGAAATTAAATACAAAAATATTCACAAATCAATTAAATCGCCTTAAATTAATAAAACAAAGAAATAAGTAGGAAAGCTCTGGCTTAAGTTCATTCTTTCATGCTAAAATGTTACAGTGGGTCTGTCTACAGTGCAGTTAAAACCCTGTGACTGGTCTTTGCCAGCTGACTTGGGTTCATGGGGCTTGGGCTGCAGTCTGAGCTCTGGGATTCTCCGACCTTGCAGGATCCTAGAACCTGGGCTACTGCCAGAGCCCAAACGTCTACACCACAATTAAACAGTCCCCTATCCCGAGCCCCGTGAGCCCAAGTCAGCTGGCACGGGCCAGCCTCAGGTTTTTACTTGCCGTGTAGACATACCCAGTGGGTTTTAAAGTAGTAAATGATAAAACAGAACATTCATGCAACACCTAAGCATTATAAGGGTGATTTATGGTTGGAATAGCAGCTTTTTAGAATTTTGTATCTTTTCCTTCTATGTGCAATATATAGTACTTTAAAGACAATATTTTATAACTGTATGAGGTTATGAAGTTTGTTGTATCAACTCTTCATTTTTTTTAAACCACTGTGACAATTAGGACTGTGACTGGCAAGGGTGGAACTCTACAGCTAACAGTTTATTCTTTTTATAGCTTTCATAATTTCACTTTCTAGCCTTTTCTCTTAATTTTATAGCTGATCACTTCTTATATTATATATTCCTTGAAACATAACAAGACCTTTTAATGATTAATAAAACAAATTTCAGAGATGAAATCCGTGCTTGATTGAAACATTTTTTAAAAGTCAGTGATCATAATGCCTATTACCTTTAATGGCAGATTTCCTCGTTCCTATTTTTATGAGAAAGTGATAAAGTGACATTAAGGTTTTAGAAATGATTCCTCTTGTGGTCCAGAGGACCACAGGGATTACAGTGATGCCCTGTTGGTGTTCATCACCTTTCCTGCTGGGCTCTTTTAAAGCTGTTAATCAAGTTTGGAATAGAGGGGAAAATGACTGCATTTTCCTTGCCATGTAGTATTGGGATAACTGCTTTGCCTCTTACCTGTAAACCATGGTGTTTTCCCTTTTGCATGTCTGTATGTTTAACCTCTGCTGTTTAATGTGTGCCAAGATAAATCAATGGTCTGAGAGAAAAAAATAGAACAAACTATCCTTGTCTCATTTGTGCTTTTTAATTGTTTTCTTGAGGCATCCTGTTTTCTGCATTTAACTAAAACTGAATACATTGAATCTGAAATTTCATTTAAGCCATAATTTCACTTTCACACTAGGGATATTGTTTTAATGCATTGTTCTTTTCCTTAATAAGCATTAATTACACTTGAGATATACTGCAGGCCAATAAGTTGGTGACACAGATGTGTTTAAAAAATAAGCTGATCTGTGGAAGAACTGTTTCTCAGTATCTGGTGAAAAAGGAATAATAAATATAATTCTCTTACTAAAAGTATCCTGTGTAGACTCTAAAAAATACATAGGAAACTGTAAAGACATTTTCCTATAATATTAATATAATTTACTGCCAGAGTTCCCATTCCCCTGAAAACGTTCAGTCATCTCTCTAGAGAGACAAGGTGAGTGAGGTAATCTTTTATTGGATCAACTTCTGTTGGTGAAAGAAACTTTTGAGCTTACTCTGAGCTCTTCTTTGGGTCTGGGAAAGGTACCTAGTGTATCACAGCTCCACCCTTGTATTTAGCTGTGACGCTCTGAGTAACTTTCCCAGACCTGAAGAAGAGTTCTGTGTCTGCTCAGAAGCTTGTCTCTCTCATCAACAGAAGTTGGTCCAATAAAAGATATTCCCTCACCCGCCTTGTCTCTCTATTATCCTGGGACCAACATGGCTACAACAACACTACAAACCGTCATCTCTTTGATTTTTCTTATAATGATTTATTTGTTATAATTTAGTTAAATGCTTTATTGTACTTCAGAGCACTCAAAGAATCTTCCTCTTACAGTTTCGTGGTTGAATCCTTATTTTTAAAATGCTAGTAATTTTTATGCTTCTTAATTAAGACCTTTTAAAGAGAACCTACAGCTGCCATAGTGATGGATGCAAAAATAAGTATCTAGGCCAGATGACATGAGCCTTCTCATGATGCCTCAGTCATAAGCTTAGCCATAACTTGAAAACAACATACACTTTGATTGCCAAAATATACTTGTTAAGATTTTTACTGAATCCTGTTGTCCAATAAATATTTTGTACAATGAATCTATTTTAATTAGGTTTCTCTGGATTTGAATTTTGTAATTAGACTTTCAGATCTATTCATGTCTATCACAGACTTGGTTTTCTTAAGACATGGCAGTATGAAGATTGAGTGGTGGAGGTACAAAGCTAAAGGTTTCTCCTAACAGGTTGATGATTGCCTCATGTAGCAGTTAATGGTCAGTTTCTGTTGCCTGTTTCCAGATTTGGAACACTTTCTCTCACTGGAGTTGTGAAATGTGCATTCTACATTCTCCAGCGTGTTCATTTTTTCCCTAATTTTATAATGTCTCTGAGTTAATGGTTTTAGGTCCACCCTTCGGCTTTTCATGGTTCTATCAAAAATAGAGAAATTGGTTCTAATCCCTCTATCCAAAAGCTTTTTGATTCCCATCTTTTTCAGAGAGCTAAGCAACTCCAGTAGTTCTTTTGTGGGACTTTTCCTTGGTTTCCCAGCTGATCATGGGACACCCATCCTTGAAACTATAAAATATCTAAGATGGATGGATAGCTACTTTCTCCAAGGTAGCGTGTTCAGTTGTGGTTACCATAGCTTGAAGAATGTGAGGTTCTTAATTTTAACTGTCATGTACCCATAATTCTAGGAAATCTTAACTTGTATGTTTTTAAGATTGTAATAAGGCACAGGAGGCCATCACGCCACAGTGGCTTAGTGGTTTAAAGACTCTTCTGATTAGCCTGTGGCCAGGTCAAAATGGCTACATGGAAGATTGTTAAATAGCATTATGTAAGCCGTATAGCAGTTTCCTGGGCTCAGAGAACAGAAGCATCTGCTTCTGGAATTTATGAAATGGTTACTGAGTTGTCTTCTCATGTGTACATCTAGCATTATCAGTGGCATCTGTCCTTTTCTGCTGACATTTGTTGGGTGGTAGGAGCTCCAACTGCAGCTTAGTGTAAGTCCGTCTCCTCTGGATGACAGTAATCTTTGTTGGGTGGAATACGGGAAGAGGGACATATGACAAAGGAAAACTGCTCATCAGTACTTTCGTAAATCAGCTCATCCCATCCTATATTCCTCCCACTTCTTTGGGGGCGTGTCATTTGGAGCTGTTTTTTCTCTGATCTTTTTATTTATTACTTCGCTTTGGAAGTTTCTAACCAGAGTGGGAACAGATGTGTGCTTACATACTAGCCTGCATTGACAGATCTTTTCTGTCTCCTTCCTTCCAGAGTAAAATTACTGTTGCTAGGTAAGATGGGAGGAAAGAGTACTTTGATCAACAGAATTACAGGTGAATGCAAAGTAGCACAACAGTTCTGCTCAGCTGGAGGGGCCATACCAGTGGAGACATGTGCTGGTTGGTTAGGTGTCTTGTTTCTGGAAATGTTGTTCTGGCCTAGATCTCATTGACGATGCAATGATGAACGACTCCATAAAGTACTATGTGAATGCTTTATGCTGTAGCTGATGGGATTCTGAACTACCAGAGTCACAATAACCTTCTGCCCTCTTGCTTAATCTGCTGGTGGCCATGAATGAACGGTGTGTGGGCAGTGTAGGGGGGCTTCTAAGGACCAATGGCTATATCATCATACTTGATTGTTGATGCTCCGAATGATGTACACTACCTGAGTATCCTGGAGGCCAATGGGATTAAATAGTTTCTGAAGACTAACTTTCATGGTTGCTGAGATCTAAAACTCCATTTGATGTTAATAGGAGCTGCACCTTTGAAAATCAGGCCAACGATGTCTACATTTGGGTACCCAAAAATTTGATGCACCCAGTGTTAAAGGCCAATTCTGAAAATGCGTAAGGGTAATTAACCATTGGAACAATTTACCAAAGATTGTGGAGTATTCACCATCACTTGAAAACTTTAAAACAAGTTATTGAGCTTAATACAGGCATCACTGGGTTAAATTCTCTGCCTCTGTTATACAGGAAGTCAGACTTAATGTCCCCAAAGTTCCCTTGTAGCCTTTATCACTGTCTTCAGTGATTGAAGTGTGTTTCTTAAATCTCCAAGGTCAATCCTTAGACTCAAGGATTAGATTGAGAAGGTATTCAGGTGGGAAAACTCAGTGGTTGCCAATGGATTATAAGATCCTGGTCAACATGTTAGAAATCATATATTCTGATATTTAAATCTTCTAAAATGAGGAGTCTAGGCGACTTCAATGCTAGGCATGACAATGCTTCAGTTAATAAAATGAAGCCAGTAGCATTATGTGGGTTTTCTGAATAAAACCAGGATGTCTATGCTGATTTTTACATTGGGACTCATATCGTGTACATATCAAAAAGGGTCTTTCTTCTAAGGTTAGCTATGTAAAGTATTGCCATTCCTTGTCCCGTGCCTTCTGTAGGTGTGTGTTGAACTGAATATGTAGCTGGTGCAAACTGTACCAACATAGGATCAGATGGGTTATCCAGCAAAGTCTTGGTGATGCAAGTCAGGTCAGCAATTAAATCTCTGATTGTCATGGTTGACGCTGTCTTTATTAACAACCAATAGAAGATTGAAGGGCAGGAGTTTGACCATGTAGTTATTAGGCCTGATACTGCTGCCATTTGAAGTCCGTGTTAAAGCTCCCGTTGATTTCAATGGTATAGAATCAAACCTACCTTCTTCTGATTATTAGGATAGTCGTGGCTGCAATGCTGATATTTCATGTAGGAGAGCTGATGTCAGATAAATATTTAAGGGTCTAAATTAGGTGCCTCCATAAAATTATGACTAGAGAAGTTTCCTGCCAACACACAATTTCTACCAATCAGTCAAATGACTGAAAGGGATAGTTCAGGATGTTCTGCTACCAGGCATTAATTCTGAATGTGGAAGAGAGACCTGCAACACAGAAAATTAAGCTAAAAAACCTGTCCTTTGTAAAGCAGAAATCCAAATGGACACAGCCTCGAAGCCATAAAATTCCTGTTGTTCTTCAGGAAGGGGCAGTCTCTTTTGGGGGGCAGGGGAAGACTTAAATGGAAATGACCCTGCAGGGCAGGAAATTCCTGCAGGACAGGTTCAGTTTTAAGGCTCCACGGGTGTAATTAATTGCTTTCAAGGAAAAGTGAGGATTATGTTACCTCAGTAATTAAGGAGCACAGTGCAAAACTTCTAGATGGATTTGTGCCAGGTATCACTGAAGCAATTTGGAGGCTTGTGCAGAGTTCAGGATGGTGTTCAAAAATGATAAAAAGGGGCACTGCACAGAGGACAAGTGTAGAAGCAAAATAAAAGTGGAACAAACAAATTAATATTGATAATTTTAAGTAACCTTTTACAGCACACATTTTGGAGTAGAAATGATGATTTTGTATTTAAATTCACTGTACAACTCCTATAATTGAATTGCACACCTTTCATGTACTTAAGCATATGTTCACAACATACAAGACAATCTTTGATTCCTTCTTAGGAACTGGGTAACCTGTGCCATTAAAATGATGTGGTAACCATTTTAAATCTGCATATCGTAAGTGTGAGCTAAGTAAAGTAGGTTAGTAGTTTACTGAATCTTAAACTATTTCACTGGTGGTCTTCTTAAGAAACCACAATCTGTAGCCTTATCCTTTAGTTCTCCTGAAAATTAGCAATCTTTTTACTCAAGATTGTGAAATGCCTATCTTAGGTATCTCAGACTTTCTGACTTAAATAATTCTCGGTTAGTATCTTTCAGTCAGAAATCTCGCATGCAGCTCAAGTTCAGCAGATATGGCTTGTATAATGTGTGTGAAAATTGTGGAATAGGAGCCAAGAAAGAGAATAATAGCTGCAACTGAACAACCTATAATTTGTGTCCATAATCCTGGCAGGGACTGTGATGCTGGCTGTCCTTGCTAGCAAGACAGCTCTTACCGTACATACCGCCAACCCCCGTCTGTGATGCCCACAGGGTTCCAGCTGTGCCACTGCTGCTCTTTGCACGGGTAGTTACCTACTCGCATGAACCGGATCCCACACTCTCAGTTCTTGCTTCACACATGAGCAGGGGGTTGTCACCTTTAAAACAGCTCTGTCTCCTCCTCTCTTCCAGTTTCTAGTCTCAGTTTAAAATGTAAGAAAATGAAGGAATACACCTTTTTTTAAAATGTGAAAGGAAAAACAACAGGAAACTGTTCCCAGTGGAAAAAGCACCTATTCCCCAATCTGTATTTCCACCCTGAAAGAGCGCAGGCTGTAGAACAGCCTTTTGAGCCTGTGGGCTGAAGGTATTTCAAGAAGATCAAGGGGCCACGATCAATGGTTTGGGACAGATTCTCTGCCCCATTCTGCTGCTTTTGTGCTGCTCAGGTAGTGGAAAACACCTGCAAGTCCTCAGTGGGTGTACAGCCAGAATTGCCACATCTGTGCCTTCCTTCTCACAGCCACTGAGGCATAGGCCATGTTGATGGGAGGGGAAGTGGCTGTGGGGTATTGCTCTCCAGCTGTCTCCAGATGGCCTATGGTGCCCAGAGGATGACATTGTTAGTTGTATTTGTACTATCATAGTGCCCAGGAGCTCCATTCATGGACCAGGACCCCATTATGCACTGTACAGACACAGAGCAAAATGGTGATCCCTGTACCAAAGAGTACAATGTAAATATAAGACAAGAGACAGCAGATGGATACTATTGGGGGACTGCAAGGAAACAATGAAACAGTATTGGTCAGCACGATAGGAAGTGGTCTCAGCATGCTGGTGGCCTAACTATTGTCAGGCATCACATTCACAGGAGATTTTTAAGGAGGTTTTTGAAGAAGGATAAGGAGTTGGTTGGGCAGATGTTTATGGGGCGCACCACCCACGCATGAGGCGTAGCCCAGGAGAAAGCAGGAAGAAGATGCTTGTTTGAAATTTTAATGTATGGATAATGAAAACTGACATTATGGGCCAATTGGGGCATAAGGCAATGTGTTGATCCTGAATGAGAGATGATAAGTAGGGGATAAGCTGTGAAGGGGCTTGAAAGTGCAGACAAATAGTTTGCTGTGATAGAAAAGGGAGAGCTAGCAGAGGGATTCGACAAGAGGGGTTACATGGTCAAATCAATGGGCTAGGAAGTGATCTATGCAGTAGCATTCTGAATGGATATGTGCAGGGCAAGGCTGCGTTTGTCAAGGCTACAGAGAGGGATATTGCAGTAATCAAGACGTGACACAATGAGAGTCCCGACAAGAGTTTTAGCCGAGGGGAAAGGCTGTCTCTTAGAGAGGTTATGCAGAAAGATTTAGAAATGGCCTGGATGTGAAGACCTCGAGGGAGGTGCGAGTCGAAGATGGCGCCCAGGTGACAGGCCTGAGTGACAGGTAGGATGGTGGTGTTGCCAACCGTGATGGAGAAAGGAGGTAGCGGAGAGGGCTTGTTTGAGCCCTGTTGCGCTGTAGCTAATGGCTAGATCTGTATGAGGAGATGTTAGAGCAGCCCCAGGGCTGTAACCTGAGCTGGGGGAGAGAATCAGGGATGTGGCTATAGAGTCTCAGCTTCTCCTCTTTTCCCCTCTCCTGAGCTGCCCTGCGTGGCTGTGCAGGGGAGGAGGCCATTCTGTACAAGAGGTTTCCTTAAGCTCAGGCAGAGCCACACAAGCTCCTGTTCCTGCTCTCCCAGGGGCTTCCACAGCCTGGAAGGGAGAAGCAGGCAAAGGAGTAGCCAACGCTTCTCCTCCTCCCTCCCCAGTGATTCAGGAGGTGGCCAGTGGAGTTGCTGCTGAGCCGCTCCTGCAGGGAAAGGGGAGCAGCTGCTCAGAATGTTCCCAGCTCACGTGAGATGTATCTGGAGCTGCCGGGAGAGGCAATGGGGGCGGCTGGGCGCCTGCCTCATCCCTGTAGCGATGGCCCTGCTTCAAACACGCCATTACAAAAATGGGCAAGACGTGGCTCAGGGAATATATTTTCAATTCATAATCAGATATATCATTTATTTTTAAAACCGTTGCCCCGGAGGGCCCCAATTCAGAGCCTCAGAGAACGCAGGTCAGACATCACTGCTGTGTATGTAGAACTTCGGTTAGCTAAACCTTCTAGGCCCTAGCATGCAGCCCCTGCACATGTGGAGATCTGTGCTAGGGCTCTCTCTGTGGATCTGGAACGCATCTCTTTCTAATTTGTGGGGTCAAAAGATGTTGGGAGCCTGTCCTTGGGTGATCCTCAGGCGACTGCTCACCAGTCAGTGATATGTGATGCTCACCCTCGCATCTGATTCATAAATGGTTGAATTTAATTTACTTACATTATAATATTAAATAAGGTTTCTAAGTTATAGCTAGGGCCTGGAAATGAGAAGCCTCTCTCCAGTTCCATCTGTTCTTATATCAGAGAAAGTAAAGATGTAATTTTTACCATTAAAAAGTTTATCTTCTACGATAAGCTCATTTTAATTGCACCTCTTTTAAAAGATCACATCCACCACAATGGCTCACTATGACGTTTGTTGCTAATTGTTGCCACTTCATTCCTCTCTTACCCTCTCAGTTCACATAATACCCTTGTAATCATTAACTTGAGTTACCATGGAATTTTAAACAATATCTATTTGCCTATTGGATGCAGTTCACTCTCTCAATCCTTATAGTCATTTATGGAGCTCCTTACCTTGTAGAGACAGAAAAAGCTCTAATAAAGGAGCAGCAGAGACAGCCGCCTCGTACAGGCCCTAGTACAAGTGGCTTTGGTCCATTACTGGGGCTCTGAGGCACTACAATAAATATGAGGCATTACAAAAAAATAATGATACTCTAAAGATCATTATTATTGTTTTCAATTGGCTGCTGTGGTTTGAAATCCTGCTCTGAGCTTAGCATTGTAGTTCTGACGTCTAAAAATGAAGGCTGTTGATTAGTCGCAGTTAACTCACGCAATTGACTCAAAAAAATAAATCGTGATTAATCGCACTTTTAATCGCACTGTTAAACAAGAGAATACCAATTGAAATTCATTAAATATTTTTGGATGTTTTTCTACATTTTCAAATATATTGATTTCTATTACAACACAGAATAGAAAGTGCACAGAGCTCACTTTATGTTATTTTTTATTGCAAGTATTTGCACTATAAAAATGATAAAGAAATAGTATTTTTCAATTCACCTCATACAGTTGGTGTAGTGCAATCTCTTTATCGTAAAAGTGCAGCTGCGCTCAAAAAACAAAACAATGTAAAACTTTAGAGCAGGGATCGGCAACCTTTGGCATGCGGCCGATTTGTTTACCGGCCGCGTCCGCAGATTCGGCCGATCACAGATCCCACTGGCCACGGTTCACCGCTCCAGGCCAATGGGGGCTGTAGGAAGTGGTGGCCAGCACATCCCTCGGCCCGCACCGCTTACCGCAGCCCCCATTGGCCTGGAACGGCGAACCACAGCCAGTGGGATCTGTGATCAGCCGAACCTGCGGACGCGGCAGGTAAGCAGCCCAGCCCACCAGGAAGCTTACCCTGGTGGGCCGCATGCCAAAGGTTGCCGATCTCTGCTTTAGAGCCTACAAGTCCACTCAGTCCTACTTCTTGTTCAGCGAATCACTAGGACAAAAAGTTTGTTTACATTTGCAGGAGATAATTCTGCCTGCTTCTTATTTACAGTGTCACCTGAAAGTGAGAACGGGCGTTTGCATGGCACGTTTGTAGCCGGCATTGCAAGGTATTTACATGCCAGATATGCTAAACATTCATATGCCCCTTCATGCTTCGTCCGCCATTCCAGAGGACATGCTTCCATGCAAATGATGCTTGTTAAAAAAAAAAATGCATTAATTAAATTTGTGACTGAACTCCTTGGGGAGGGAATTACATGTCTTCTGCTCTGTTTTACCTGCATTCTGCCATATATTTCTTGTTATAGCAGTCTCGGATGATGACCCAGCACATGTTGTTCATTTTAAGAACACTTTCACTGCAGATTTGATAAAACACAAAGAAGGTACCAATGTGCGATTTCTAGAGATAGCTATAGCACTTGACCCAAGGTTTAAGAATCTGAAGTGCCTTCCAAAGTCTGAGAGGGATGAGGTGTGGAGCATGCTTTAAGAAGTCTTAAAAGAGCAACACTCAGGTACAGAAACTACAGAATTGAACCACCAAAAAAGAAAATCAATCTTCTGCTGGTGGCATCTGACTCAGATGTTGAAAATGAATATGCGTCGATCCGCACTGCTTTGGATCGTTATCGAGCAGAACCCGTCATCAGCGTGGACGCATGTCCTCTGGAATGGTGGTTGAAGCATGAAGGGACATATGAATCTTTAGCGCATCTGGCACATAAATTGTGACGCTGGCTACAACAGTGCCATGCAAACACCCTGTTGTCACTTTTGGGTGACATTGTAAACAAGAAGCAGGCAGCATTATCTCCTGCAAATGTAAACAAACTTATTTGCTGAGTGATTGATTGAACAAGAAGTAGGACTGAGTGGACTTGTAGGCTCTAAAGTTTTACATTGCTTTATTTTTGAGTGCAGTTATTTTTTTTGTACATAATTCAACATTTGTAAGTTCAACTTTCATGATAAAGAGATTGTGCTACATTATATTTTTATTACAATTCAATTCACCTAATACAAATAAAGTGAGCACTGTACACTTTGTATTCTATGTGGTAATTGAAATCAATATATTTGAAAATGTAAAAAACATCCAAAATTATTTAAATAAATGGTATTCTATTATTCTTTAACAGTGCAATTAATTGCGATTAATGTTTTTAATCGCTTGACAGGCCTACTAAAAATTAAAATTGTGTCATCTAAAACTTTGGTTGCCAAATACACTTATCATGAGACGTTTTTAGTGTATGTGTCTGTGACATACAATGTGTAATTTTGAGACATTTTAATATTTCTTTAACTCTAAATCAATGAAAAATTCAATTAGAAAACTCAGAAGTGTATTAAAATGTAAAAATATATGATTTTCAAACTTCTACTGTGAATCAGTGTACAGCTATGGGGCTGAAAAATCAAACCTCCTTTCATTGTGAAAACCAGCAATCTCAATTTTTTATATAAACAATTATTATCCTGCATTTGAGAATAACAAAAAAAAAATTCTGTTACACTTACATAAATCACAGTTCAATTCAATGGTGCCTTCAAATTAAGAGTTATGGTTAGCGTGTGTCTTATAATGGAATGTTGGTTGCAACCTTAACTATGTAGTCGTGACCAGTGCCTCTGTAATGAAGAATTAAATACATCATTAATATTTTAGCAGTGCTTTTCTACTCTGAAAAGTGCCTATGAAAAAGTGGCACCTTGTAATCAAGAGAACTGCTACCAGAGTATCTGCAGTGTGCTCTCTCTTCATTCTACTGATTAAAATACAGTTTTAGTAGCTTGTTAACCTTGCAACATATTACAGAAGAGTGGGTTCCATTCTCTTTGTTCTTGTGTTACAAAGTTCACAGAAAACTTATCTTGCATGAAGTAGTAAGACTAAGCAATTATATTCTTTATTTAACATGCAATTTAAATATACTTTCCAATCTTAAGTGTTTTGCTAAAAAAAAACACTAAACAAAACTGTGTTCCTAGGTGTATTTCTTCTGATTAGGAAAGACCCAGTAATCTGAGGAACAGACCCACAAACATGTTAAGGTTTAAGTGTCTTTTTGCTTTTGTCACCATTCTCAAACAACATAAGACCGGCCATACCGGTTCAGACCAATGGTCCATCTAGCCCAGTATCCTGTCTGCCGATAGCGACCAATGCCAGATGCTTCACAGGGAATGAACAGAACAGGGCAATTATTGAGTGATCCATTCTCTATTGTCCAGTCCCAGCATCTGGCAGTCCAAGGCTTAGGGACATCCAGAGAATGGGGTGGCATCCCTTATCATCTATCCTCCATAAACTTATCTAATTATTTTTTTAACTCAGTTCTACTTTTGGCCTTAGAAGAATTATTTTACTTTGCCTAGTGACACATTAAATACACAAGGTATTAAAATATAGGCCATGGTTGTCTCTGTTTTGGGTCAAAACAGGTAAAACTTAAGTTTAAAAATAATTGATTTGCATTCTAGTCATTTTTCCCTGTATTAATTTAACAAGCACGTGTCTCAGATTTGCTCATAAAGGAATGGGAAATTTTCCAGTTTCTAAACAAATTCTGTTTTTTTCCGATCACTTCACTTGAAAATCTTTGTTGGGGCAATCTGTAGTGTGTTCTCAAAAATGTGTTGGCAGTGTGGTTTCATAAGGCCTGTTTCCAAGTGTTGAGTTCTGCAGCACTTAAAGGATTTCTCCGCAATTATAATGTAACTTGCTCTTTGCATGGAATTTCATTTTGTTTAAAACAAAGAAAAAAACCTAGCTTTAAAGCAGCTATAAGGCTGATGAATTCAAACTTTCACAAGTCAGGAATTGTATGCAGTGTTGTTGTAGCCATGTTGCTCCCAGGATATTAGAAAAACAAGGTGGGTGAGGTAATGCTTTTTATTTAACCAACTTCTGTTGAGAGAGAGAGAGACAAGCTTTCAAACTGACACCGAGCTCTTCTTCAGGTCAAGTCGGGAAATGCAGTTTGTAGGTTGAATGCTGAACTTTAATTTTGCCTTCTTACACTTAGACCTTAAAATAAAGTGTCTCACTATACCGTTAAATATGATCAGATAGTAAAATACAGCAAACTGTAACTTCTTGCATAACTTTACATACAATAAGTTACTATATATTAAACAAAATTTCAGACTTTGCTTGATTATTTTTTAAGCCTCAGTGAGATCTATAAAACAATCCAAGTATAAAGAAAACTGGTTTAGTAGTTCTAAAGTTTTAAGACCCTGATCCTACAAGAGTTAAACACTTGCTTAACTTTGAAGTCAATGTGTAAAGTGAAGTCTTTGCAGGATCAGGGCCTAAATTTGGCAAATTCTTTTGTTTATTTTGCCATTTTAGAACACTGCTGTCTGAAATGTTGGGCTACCTAGTTTTGAAGTTATGAACATTTATTATTACATTGATTTGCTTTAAACTATGCTTGTTTTGTAGATGAGACTTTGAAAATCAAGTCATGTTTGAAGACTTTATATATTGTAGTGTAGCTTTCAAACAGGAATTTATTGTATAGCCCTCACAGGGTCCCAGAGCCTGGGCTCCAGCCCGAGCCCAGACGTCTACCCTGCAGATTTACAGCCCCACAGCCTGAGCCCTGCGAGCATGAGTCAACTGACATGGGGCAGCCATGGGTGTTTCATTGCAGTGTAGAAATACCCACAGTTAAGGCTGAGCTTTCAACCTTAATTTTCCATTTTCTGACTCTGGAGTGCTTAATTTCTCAGTGCTTGCATTACATTAATGCTGTTTTTTTAGCTTGTGATATGCATTACCGCAGGTGTCTGATGCCTGCTATAGCTAAGATTTCAAAACAGTTTATATTAAAACCTACTGTTTTCATGTCATACTTTCTTTCCACAGCTTTTTTGGGCTGAAATTTTCTATATTTTATCTTTGTTAAAAAAAACTTTTTGGTCAAAGTTTGAACAAAATTTCTTCAGCTGCTTTTGCATGAAGAGAGAATGGAAAACATACTTTCCCCAATGGCTTTTTAAAAATTCTAATAATTTTCTGGGCAGATATACAGCAACAATGAAGGAGATCTGACGCTTCTTATTCAAGACTAATTCCTTTGCCTGGTCTGGGAAGGGAAATATAAAAAATAAAGTATCAGAGGGGTAGCCACGTTAGTCTGTATCCACAAAAACAAAAGAAGAGAAGTGGGTTTTACCTACGAAAGTTTATGCCCAAATAAATCTGTTAGTCTTTAAGGTGCCACCAGACTCGTCACTGTTTTTATAAAAAATAAAATGATGAGAAATTGAAAAGTCACTTCTGAGCACATAGGCACCGACTTCCCTTCTGCCTGGTGGGTGCTCGACCCCCCCCCCCCCCAACCCCTGCACCGCCCTCGCCCCATCCCCATTCCACCCCTTCCCCAAAGTCCCCACCTTTTCCCACCACACCCCAGCCCCGCCCCCTTCCCCCAAGTCCCCGCCCCTGCCCTGCCTCTTCTCCACCTCCTCCCCTGAGGGCGCCACATCCCCGCTCCTCCCTCCCGGAAAGTCCTAAGCGCCGCTAAAAGGCTGTTAGGCTGCAGGCAGGAAGCTGGGAGGGAGGGGGAGGGAGGAGCGGGGATGCAGCGCACTCGGGGGAGAAGGAGGCAAGGAGGGGGTGGGGGCGGGGGAAAGCTTGACTGCTGGTGGGTGCAGAGCACCCGCTAATTTTTCCCCGTGGGTGCTCCAGGCCTGGAGCACCCCTGGAGTCGGCGCCTATGTCTGAGCATGCTCAGTTGCCATCTAAGATTTTTAGCAGTCTCATGAAAGTCTGTCTCCTTTGTTACATTAGAATGGCGCATTCCTTGCCTGAAACCCCCTAGTCATGCCATACATGGAAAGAGGGGCTTCAGCTCTCAGCCTGCTAATGGGAAAAAATATGTGAAAAATTGTGAATGTATTAAAATACACAGCAATTCCTTTTAACCACACAACAACAAGAAGAAAGCCTTGCCATCAGAAATTGGGGAAAACCATGTGTGCAGAAAAACAAATCGTGGATCCCATTATGTTAGAGGCTCCTGTACTTTGCCTCGAGAAAAAATGTGCAATGGTGGGGAAAGGGAGTAGAATTCTTTCCTCCATCTTGCAAGTCAGACTCTTGACACCAGTGTGTACACCACATGCCTGCTACTGCAGCATATGGCGAAGTGTAGCCTGCTGCTTCCCATTCCATGCAGGTTTTTGGTCCAGTGTGCCGATACTCCTCTGTCAGCCTCTACTACAGCTACTTTTCACCCTGATAATGCAGCTGGAGAGCGCTAGACTTAGATGTTCTGGCCTTGTCTAGACCAGGAAAATAAGTCGCATTTAAAAATATTGTATTCATATATTTTAATTAACACATTTTTAAACACCACATATCACCTAATGTAGACAGAGTGCAGCACCTTTTAAAAACGCATTAGATAGCCTTGGTCAAATGGGGTTGGCCAAAATTAGCTAACATATTTTTAAAGGTGTTCCACTCTGTCTACACTAGATGCTATGTAGTAGTTAAAAATGTGTGTGTTAAAATGTATTGATACAGTATTTTAAAATAGCACTTATTTTCCTAGTCTGGACCCTCGCAGTATAATTCCTTGCTGGAAGAAACCAGATTGAGCTCAAGTCTGACTGCTCAGATTGAACTATAAAACACACCTTTTCAATTCCCCTGGAAATAATTCAAACAAATTATGTTTAAAAATAATAGTTGCACATAACTGGAAGAATTGAGAAAATGGAAACCACTTCGCTCCAAAATAAATTTATTCTGGACTCTTTTTATAAAGACTTAAATGATTGAATTAGGTTTTTCTAACTCTACCTTTTAACCCTAATTCTTGTGGTGTCATAGATAAATCATCACATACTTGTAACTCTTGACATTAGATCCTTTGCACCTTTTCAAGGGTCGTCATCTTTATTAATGTGACTAGTAAATCGCATGTGTGATACCACATTTGTTAATTTAATTGGTGGATCTTAATAAATCGTGGCATTAATGTGTGGCGAGGTGATGAAATGCACTTGAAATCTATGTATTGTGAAGTTACTAAATGCGTGTGTACTCTAGCACTAAGAAATAATTACACAGATATTCACAGGGACAAGTTAGCAAGATTCTTAAAGAGCTCACAAAAATTTTTTATTATGGGTAGTACAGCACCTCAGAACATTGTTTTGCATATTCAGTTCTCTGTGCCTAGATACAATCTGTACTAGGCATTGGGGTCCTGAGATAGCGAGAGTAATTTTAAGTTTGAAATATATACTGTATTTGATCAACAGTCTCTCCCTTCAGTGTCAGCATCTGTAGCTAGCCAAGAGATCTAGCTATTTTTAAATTAGAGTAATTGACAGTCTTCCAGATGTGCACTGTCCGCCTCCACTCAATGTAATATGACTAAAAAGCACAGCTGTGCATAATTTATAAATGCCCTATATACAATCAACAGGAATTTCATTTTAAACTTAAGATAGGAAAATATTTATTCTATATGGGTTTTATTTTTAACAAAATCTTTTGGGGTACAAGTGAGAAAATGAGCAGTTGAACCCAATATTCAATCTCTCTCTCTCTTTCTAGGTATTTATATGGCCTCTATCACGTTAATTCACATCAATGAATTCATTCTCACAACACCCCTGTGAGCTAGGGCAGTGACAGTATTTGTACTTTTACAGATGGGAATTAAGGGACTGCAGATGATGAGTCTCATATACTGCTTTAACCACAAGACCATCCTTCGTCCTCTAAAGATATTCTAGATCTTATTTTGAGTGTTGCTGCTTTGTATTTTATTGTGAAAGATAGTGGATTTTTTCATGTTGTATCTTGAACTCCAAAATATCCAGGCATGCCACTTATGCTAGCATGAAACTGATAGGAATAACCCATGTTAATCTTTGACTTCTTCATAAGAAAGAGGTGGAGTTTTTCCCCTGGCAGCCTTAATAGTGTTTTCATAAAATATGATGGATTTATAAATATGTTTAACATGCTTTACCCTTTTTGTCTTAGCTCTTTGCTTCCAACTTGCAGATTCAGTGGCTGAACAATAAACTGTTTGGTGTGACAGGTAAATTTCACAATTTACCTGCCGAAATAGTGTGCTGTGTAATACCATTCAGCCATCTCAGAATTTTACTTGCCTGATTAGTTGAGTGCAGCAGATTTTCAATTTAAATGTAACTTCATCTGCTTGATTAAAAATGTAACAGAACATTATCTGCTGCAAATAAATTTCAGAGGAAGAGATGATTTTGCCTGTTTAAAAATAACATCTGTTTATATTGGCTGGGAGCAGATGATTAATACCTCTCTAATTTCGAGGTTTACCAGTCCAGCTCACCTGTCTCTTTGCATGGATAGTTGAAATTGATGGCTGTCGGGTATAAACATTTACCTGTTGATGTTTAGTTGATGGATTTCTTTTTTAAGGATAATATAGAATCCCATCATTGGGCATTCATTTATTTACTGCTCATCAAGATGATTGACAGTTTTGCCAACAACATGGAAAAAGGTCTTCCATCTTGGTGCCTCATGTCTCAGTGATAAGTGCTTCACAGAAAAACAGATTTCCAAGATTTTTCACTTCCTAGCATTTATTTTAATTCTGCGTAATCGAAGTTTAAAGTTCACATGAATTCAGTAGGTCATAGTGGGAGATGAACTGCTTACAAACAGTAGGACAATCCTGAAACTGTTTTTTATTAAGTGATATCTCATTTAGCGTTCAAAATAAAAACTGGGAAAAGTCTGGGAACCTGAACCATGTGATAATTATTCTTTAATTTAACTATCACAAAATGTTGAATCTGTAAATGTATCATTTTATTGAACAAAGACATCAGACACTTGACAAAGTTAATCATCTGTCTCTCTCCAGTTCTTAAAAACTATTTTATAGGAGTAAGAAACTGGAGCAATCTTAATGCAATTAACTAAATAACATATAGATACAAAGGCCTATAGTGATTGCTATTGCAAGGAATGTATTGGTTTAATTAAAACTGTTGATGGTTCTTTCTTCCACAGGTAGTATTAAACATCACCCTTTCTTGTTTTCTTAAATAAATCCTACTCCTAAAAAACAAGATAACGTAGCTCAGTAGTTAGGCTACAGGTCAGGGAGTCAGGATAACTGAGTTCTAGTCTTGACTGTGAGATTGACCCATTGTGTGACCTTGGCCAAGTCACTTC
The DNA here is from genome assembly GCF_002925995.2 of Terrapene triunguis. Taxonomy (NCBI): domain Eukaryota; kingdom Metazoa; phylum Chordata; order Testudines; family Emydidae; genus Terrapene; species Terrapene triunguis. The sequence goes on along the minus strand of NW_020699449.1, from coordinate 14,375,847 downwards.
ATTTTTCTCTGTGCCTTGGTTTCCCACGCTCTAAAGCAGGTTTAAAGATATTTACCCACTTTGTAAGGCCATACTTGTGCTAAGTATTATTTGTATATATTAGTAAAAGGCAAATGTGGTTTCTTGTGCATTCTTCCCCCCCCCCCCCCCCAAAGGTACAATGATGTTGATTTTACAAACTACAGAAGTCTTCCCCATTTCATTTGACTGGTTACAAAACAAATTTTTGAGCGGATGATAATTGACATAAATAGAGAATATTTTTATATGAAATCATAAACATGGGTATATTTAAATTAGTTTGAAAATAAGGTACTTTAGATAACATATTGCATGCTATAGCTGTGTTCTATAGCTTTCCCCCCCTATTCATTATAAGCTAGAACAGTCTTCCTCCTTTCATTAGCTAAAACCGAGTGTGAAAAACTGCAACATGCACACACAGGGTATGTCTGCGCTCCAGTTAAAAACCGCACAGGGTCCTAGAGCGGAGGCTGCAGCCCAAGCCTGAACGTCTACACAGCAATTAAACAGCCCCTTAGCCTGAGACCCGTGAGCCCGAGTCAGCTGACACAGGCCAGCCATGGGTATCTAATTGCAGTGTAGGCATAACCTAAGGGCCTGATTCTCCACTATGTCCAAGCTGCTTTCAGGTATAGTGGAGAGGGGCAGCTGCAAGGCACTGTTGGTTGTGGCTTGATCGTCTGCCACCTAGCCCTTGTGGAATTTAGGGGACCAGGGAGCATAGCCTAACTTCTGCCACTGTTGTAAGGTCCGTGTCTCTCATACGAGGTAGTGGAACAGTCTCTGCCAGCTTTCCGTCAGCTGAGTGCACCTGGGTAAGGGGAGCACTCCACTGGCTAGCTCCACATTTCATGACTTATGTGGCATAAAGTGGCCATGACACATTGCAGGATTTAGCCCTTAAATTCAAACATATACTTGTGCGGGGTGAATGAAAACACTTCATATGTTCAAAAAATCTTACTGCGTTATAGGTGAAACCGCGTTATATTGAACTTGCTTTGATCTGCCCGAGCGCGCAGCCCCCCCCCCCCAAGCGCTGTTTTACCGCGTTATATCCGAATTTGTGTTATATCAGGTTGCGTTATATCGGGGTAGAGGTGTACTTTATAATTTCTAGCCAAAAGTATTTACAATTCAACACAGCAACCCTCAGGAGAGAGAATTGTCTGTTGAAGCTTGGACATGACTTTTCTCTGGACACCACCACCACACTTTTTTCTGGATTCTCTTTATGCTATGTCCTAAAAACTAGATTGTTAAAATATAGACTTCATAATGTTAGTACTAAGTTCTGAGTGTCATACCATTTGTGATATGAGTAATACATTATTTTAATGTGCCATAGAAATGTTGGTATCACAGCTCAAGAAAATTTGAAGACATTTGTAGATTTTTTAAAAAAAAGATAATCATTTGGCTTTTCTAGATTTTATTATTGCCATGTATTGCAAAATAGTGGATGAAGTATAATGTATCTCCATGCTACAAGTACAGAACAGTTTTATTTGCAGGACATTTAAATAAACCCATTAGATTATTTTCTTTAGTATTGTCATTTTCTCTTCATTGTACACGAGTAAAAGGGTTATTGTATTTTTAAATCTCAAAGCTGTTAAAAAAAGTCTCTTAAGACTAATCCAGGCTATATGGAAAACAAGTGAGGGTACTTCAGAGGATTTGCTGAAGTTGTGCCATTGTCAGTCTGTGAGGTTTTAGAATGCTATTTCAATAGGTCAAGATGACCTCATCTTTCCATGCTCGCTAATCCACAACCTCCATTTTCATAATGTCTTAGAAAAGTTTACTTAAGGAAACTTGCACTGAAATAATAAGTGATACTTTGCCTAAAAGTCCCAAAGTTTCAAAAAGTTAAACAAACATGCCCAATCACTTCAGTTGATATACCTATTATTGTACTTATTCAAAAATTAAGCCACAGTTTGACTAAATTGTTTTGTAATAGCACTTGTTTCTATGCAGTGATTTTAACACTATCTCATCCAATCTATAGCAAGTACAGTAATTGTAATACCTGATAGAGAGTCCTGTGGCACCTTTAAGACTAACATGTATTGGAGCATAAGCTTTCGTCGGTGAATACCCACTTTGTCAGACGCATGTGATAGATTTCCATTCCATACGGCTAAATGCAGTGCCTTGCATGGTGTCAAGTATCAGAGTGGTAGCCGTGTTAGTCTGGATCTGTAAAAAGCAACAGAGTCCTGTGGCACCTTTAAGACTAACAGATGTACTGGAGCATAAGCTTTCGTGGGTGAATGCCCACTTCGTCAGACGCATGTAATACCTGAGATTCAATACTCACCTTCTGAAATGTTTTGACTGATTTTTTTAGATATTGCTAGAAAAAAGTTTTTCTCTAAATATACTATCTGTCAGGAGTCTCATTCCTTAGCATTAAACCAGTGGAACTCCCTGAGCTCTTAGAGAATGTTGACCCTTGGAGACAGATAGAGGGGATAGAGTATAAGCCATACTCCCTTCTGGCTAGTGCACATCACCCCCTGCCATATATAAATAGTGACCGCTAAAGATTCCACTCTGTTCCTTCTTCACTGTTGGTGAAGTAGCTTTCTGCCAGGCAGACTCCAGTTCTTCAACACAATCTCCATGAATTCCAGCAAGAAATCCAGAGAGAGCTTGAGGACCTGCCTCACACAAGAATTTACATTTATGGGAAGCAGATGGAGTCCCTTTCCAGAGGGTGAAGGAGACAATGGCAACGCTGTCTTTTCTCAGGTCTGTCCCTTGCCCTTGGGTCTCCCCACCAATAGGGGAGAAAAAGGCCTTTTGTGAAAAGATTAGTCTCTGTTGCTACCAGTGTATCAAAATCACTAGGGCTCATGACAAACTACCCAAGGATTCAGTGTGTTCCCAGGAAACAAGTGGAGTGCATTGGATCTCTGCTAGACACTGCTTACCTCAAAGTCTTCCTTGCCTATGTCCTGATCTAGGCTACCGCCAGCATGGCAGAAAGGATAAAAAAGAACCAGTAGGTAATAACCTCTCAGATTGTTACAAATGCTGAGTCTCATCGCTGCAGCTGAGATCAGAGTACCCGTGGCACATCTCCATCTGAGACAACCTCAATGAACAGTGAGGTCCCATTGGATGAAAGCAATATGGAATATGGCATCACATATGGGTAATAATTGACCTCTGGGACTGTCTGGCCTCGTAGTCCAGAGATCATTTGCAATTAGGAATGGAATTCCACTCAACTCCCATTCAGGTTATAGTCTCATGGATACTTCTAACTTGGGATGAAGAGCCCATGAAGGAGGACTTCTCACCCAGGGGATTTGGTCTCAACAGGAACAGCAACTGCCCACAAATGTGGAGATGAGGTGGGTCCTTTTACATACTAAGGTCCTGATCCAATGCCCTTTGAAGTCAATGGAAAGACACCCATTGACTTCAACGGACATTGGATCGAACTGTAAGGACCTTTGTTATTCCCAGAACTTCACCTGGCTCAGACAGACAACGAGGCCACCTTATATTATATAAACTGCCAGGGAGGCACGGGGTTGTGCTTCCTGTACTGGGAAGCCCTGCAGATATAAGAGTGAGCTCTGTTTTATAAAGAATTCCGGGCCATTCCATACTTGTCAGTGAATGAGAACAAAATCACAGATCTACGTAAGAAGTCTTTGATGGATCCTCACAACTGGTCTCTAGATATCAGGGAGTGGCAGATTGCATCTCTCTCTGGGAGACCCTGGAGGTGCATCTCTTCGCCACCTATCCCAAACAGAAGCTACTGTTTGCTCACAGCACTGGGAGAAGACAGTATTAGCAAGGGACACCTTCTCCATCCACTGAGGAAGGAGGTTCTTGTACTCCTGTCCACCAGTTCCTCTAGTAACAAAGGCCCTGGGAAATCTCAGGGAGATAAGTTCAAAGATCTTAACAGCATAATGCTGGCCCAGACAGGTTTGGTCCTTGGCTCTGTTTTAAGTAGCCAGAGCTGATCTTACCAGGCAGGGAGCCTGACCTCAGATCACCACTTGGAACCAAGGCACTTTTCTCCTTCCTACCCCAGAAGCTCTTTTCTTGACAGGTTGGTATCCTAGGCATAGTGTTTCTGAGCCGATAGTTTCTGAGATGTCAAAGGCACATGAGCTATCTACGAGAAGGACCAAATGGAAAATGTTTGTGCTATGGTGCACACAGCCTTATACTTGCTCCACATTCGAATTGCTTGACTCTGTTCTTCATCCGCTGAGTTTATTGTAAAGACTAACTGCATGCAGATACAATTGGTAGCACAGTCCTTGACATTCCCTTACCGCCATGGCCCCATTCACTTTGCAGTACAATGGGACTAAATGCAAATGCGCTGTAGGTAGCTGGGCTGCACTTCCCATGTCTTGGCTCCTGCAGCATTATGCAGGCGGCCTGGCTCAGACCACATTCACCTCTTGTATGCCAGGGAAGGGGGAAGTTGGAGCTGGCTCCAGTAGCTTATCTTCACAGGTCCCTGCATCTTGGCGGCTGTGCTTTTCTCCAGGCAGCCCAGCTTGCCAGCCTATGCTACTGGCTTCCCCTGCTCCCTGACTGCAAGCTGCGATCCAGTTCTGGCTCCCTGACCTACTGCTGCCTGGCTGCATGGATCAATGTAGGCAGCGTGTACTGTATGCCAGTTAGCTCCCTCTTGTGGGGAAAGTTGGAGAGCAAGGGGCAGCTGGAGGCAAATGCTGACAGAGCACAGAGACAGAAACCATTCAGATGACTGGCAGCAGCCAAAATAGTGAATTCTGGGGGGGAAATGCTGAATTCCAGCACATATTGGGAAAATGCCAAATTCTAAGGCCTGGTCTACACTTACCCCCCAATTCGAACTAAGGCACGCAACTTCAGCTACGTGAATAACGTAGCTGAAGTCGACATACCTTAGTTCGATCTTACCTCGGTCCACACGCGGCAGGCAGGCTTCCCCGTCGACACCGCGGTACTCCTCTCGTCTAGCTGGAGTACCGCAGTCGACGGCGAGCACTTCCTGGTTCGACTTATCGCGTCCAGACAAGACGCGATAAGTCGAACCCAGAACTTCGATTCCCAGCCGCCGAACTAGCGGCTGGGTGTAGACAAGCCCTAAGACTGCAGGAACGAGGAATCCATAGGGACCTAATTGAGCTGAATGGGGCAGTTCACCACTTCAGAACTATTGTTTCAGGCTGTCTGCAGACTCAGGGAGACATCCAGCCCTGCGGTTTATAGCAACTCAGTTTTTCAAGGTTTTCTCTTCAATCATAAAAGCTACCAACATTATTTAAAAAAAATAAAGATGAGCTTTAGGAGCACATGCCAGAGGCAGAGATGAATTGCATAGTTAATTCTATGGCTGCAGAAATGCGGAGTACGTGAGGCCCTGCTAATAGCCTATTTACACAAAGTGCAGTAACTGACGTTTTCTTATAGCTCATTTGATACAATGCCTATCTTAGAACATATGAATAAGGTACATGCTTAAATATCTGTCTTTTCTTCTTTTCTTTACCCGAACTTACTTTCCAAGGAAACGAAAGGAACTAAGCTTTTAATTAAATTACTGATGCACAAAATTGTTTGGTTAAGATTTGAGTCCATTTATTATTCTCCTATTTGTATCTAGTTCCTATGGGCCAAATTCTGTCCTTCGTTTTCTCCATGAAGCTCAACCGAATTAAGGGAAGTTGACGAAGCAGTTTATGGAGTTAGGAAAGTTGTTTATAGCTATGAAAATTGACTTAGAAAATTAACTGTATTTTTAGTAATATTGCTAATAAAATTATTCATAAACTATTATAGTTTTATATATTATGATAAACTAATAACTATTATAATAAAACAGACCTGGAGAAAGGCTCTGTGAAGCTTGAAAGCTTGTCCCTTCCACCAACAGAAGTTGGTCCAATGAAAGAAATTACCTCCTTGTCTTTCTCTTTTGACTAACACGGCAACAGCAACACTGCAAACAATAAACCTGCTTATTATTTGAAGGGCCTCTAAAATTATACAGCTCTTGGCTCACAAAGGAATGAGCACTGTACCGTATTTTACATTCAGAATTTTTTGTTTTTTACTATGGAAGTACTTTCTATGGTTTAGAATATGGTTTTTGTGTGTTTACATTTGTCTAATCTGTTGGAGTAGAAATATTGCAAAATTCAATTATTTTGTAAATAAGAAAAAAAAACTTCATATGCAAATTAAATACCTTTTTTTGGTATTAGTCTGAAAGTTGCAGCTTTGCAACTTGAGGCCTTAAAGACCTAACTCGACAGTCATTGGCATAGTTTTGTGTCTTCACAGATTTACATTAGTTTCCATATTATTTGTAGGGGACAGGGAAAACTCATTCATCCATTGCAAGGAGGCTGTTTCTAAAATTCCAGTCTTCTCCATCTGAGATCTTTACATCAGTCAATGTTTCCTTTTTTCTCCAACATAGTAATACTTTATAATAAGCTTTCCCCATTTTTAGTTTCTCAGATGTCCTATCACAAGGAAGAAATAAAATTTAAATCTGGGAAATTATAGGCTGAAGTTACTGGAAAAATCCATCCCTTTCCCTCCCCACAACTGTCTTTTGACAAGTTCAAAGCTCAACGTTTTAGATGAGACGCAAACTTGGTGATTCTATCTGAGGATGTACTGCACCAACATTTTCGATAAACTTTTACTGACACGAGAACTATGCCCTAAAATAACAATCAGTTCAGCCATTTCTTCAGGAGCATAAGAAGCAGGATTATTCTAAATATTCACCTTTATTCTGTGTTCATCTGAATATCCAAATGATTTTTTTCTCTCTCACTCTCACATACAGGATGCCATGTGAGTAAATCCTTAAAATGGAGAGGCGAAAAAAAAGTAATCCAATTCTAAGGCTGTGACAACATTTCCAAAGTAACTGATTCCAAGGATGAACAGAATACATTGTGCTTAATAGCTATGAGAAATGGATTTTCATAAACTTTTATCCAAAGTAACTAGATTCTTATATGCAGTGTAAATGGGGTTATGAAAATGTAAAGTTCATTAATATGCTGTGTATTTTTATCCCCTTGAATGTAAGTTAGAGATTATATACCATAATAGGATTTATGACATTATACTGTTTAATCTTGAGGGTGTTACAGACACATCAAGGACATTTGGCAGTAACTGCAGTTTGCCTTCATTTTCAGGGTATACTAGTACTAGAAAATTAGCAGCACATTCTTCTACCTAAACCGCATTTGCACACCTTTATAGTATTAACAGATTTAAGGAGTTCTCTCTAAACTATATACAAAATCTTTTGGGCATAATCAGCAAGGTGAATTCAACATTTTGTTCCCAAGGTCAAATAAATTGTTATATAAGGGAGACGTTTCTAGTACATGTTGAGTGTATTTGTATCTTCATGTCAGTACTGTATTTGCCTTTGTATATTTTTATGTTTGTGTGTATATTTTTTTCAAATGCTTTGAATTGGACAGCACTCAGATTTTTTTCAAATAGGAAGAGAGATACCGGCACTTCCTGAATTAAAACAAACAAAATGTTCCTTATTCATTATTTTGGTTTCTTTGAGAACCCAAAAGTGTTCTAGGTGCGTCGGAAACACAGACTTTTTTCCCTTGCTTATGGTCTGAATATAAGACAAGAAGTACCAAGTGAGAGCAAAGAAAACTATAGAAGGGGTAGGGAAAGGGCATGATAGGTAGTTTCACAGTATATGTGCACGTTCCCTATCCCAATTTCCTTATTACAGGGGGTGGGGAATCATTCTTGCCAAGTTCTTAGATCGTCTAGTTTTTATTACAGTTCCACTCCATGTCTATAAACCAATAACTTCATAACCAATTATGTTCTACCTTTTAAAAAACCTACTAAAATCCTAGTTCGATTACCTCATTTTTCTCATGTCCCCTGTCTTCTTTTTAAGAAACCTTTTTAGGCCACCTTTGTAAATCTTAAGGAAGCAAAAGAAAAAGTTACAGGCCCATTTAAAAAAAAAAAAAAAAGTCCTTTGCAGATCACCTTTAATACCATTGTGGGATCTTCACACCAAGTTGACACAGTCCAACAGTTCTAGCTATGGGGGGTAGAAGGGCTCTCCCATATTTTTGACTGGATACAATCTGCACATCCACACGCTTCCTTTCCTGTTCTTATTCCACTTATAGTGCATTGAGTGCTTGACCAAGGACATGTTGCCAACACAGGCTCTACAATGTCATTCAGCCCAGGTCCTGTTACAAGATACACACACAGTCAGGGTCTTTCTTATCCTTGATAAAATGGTGATGATGTGAATTTTGTTGGCGGTAACAACTAATGGTAGCTGAGTTCAGATGGCTTTCATTTCTCCAAACTGGATGCTTCATATTCAACATGGCTGACAGATTGAAATATTTTATGTGTAATATTTCAATTTCAATCTGTCAGCCATGTTGAATATGAAGCATCCAGTTTGGAGAAATGAAAGCCATCTGAACTCACCTGTTTGCATATATTGGATTTTAGCCAAGAAAATTGCCATAAATGTTTGTGAGGAGGGAAGCACAGACGTCTAAGAGCAAGGTATTTGTTCATGGGGAGTTGTATGTTTTTCTAGGGCTTGTTTGATCACAGGCTGATTATAGTGTTGGTGACACAACAGCAGTATAAAGAATGTGTCCTCATCCTACACCTCACCATTATGGTATTTCCACAACTTTAAAGAAGGCACAAGCAGTGCTCTAGTGACACTAATATGGTAGCCTCTGGCTCAGTTTTACAGTGATTTAAGGTATGGTGAAATTCTTTCATTTCACTATACATTGAAAAAAAAATCATAAGCAGTGATATTAGAAAGCTGCATATTTATGAATAAGGGATCAACAAAGATGAGAATATCTCTGTTGCTCACAAGTCACTGTCTTTTATTAAAAAATACAATTAAATAATGCCTGAAGATTAATACATTGTAGCTTGCCTAAGGCAAGCAATTGTGCAGCTGGTGCTGATGGTGGTAGTTTTGTCTACCTAAAGGGCAGATTACCATCAACTAGTTAAAAAAAAAAAAGTTTGTTCTTTTCTGGCAGTTCTTTATGAAAGATGAAAGCTTGGGAGATGTAGAAGTTAGGAATAATATTCGCTGTCTGCTCCATATAAAGTATTCTAAACTTCCTGAGCTTTCATTTTTTAGCTTTATATTATGCACTGTACAGTCAGTTTGCAATTTGATCACCGAGCTCCCTAGAATAAAAAGTCAAGGGTATTTTCTATTCAATAAATTTTCTTTCATATAAAACATGTCAGAATTTAAAATGATCAGCCAGGGCGTGCTGCTAGTGGCAATGCGTCAGATTGCCTCTCTGGGAAGATCATTCACATTGTCTGTCAGTCAGTCACCACCCTGCCCCTCCCTGCTCTGTGCCAAAACCTTCTAATAATTGATTTTGGGTGGAAGGTGGGCCTCCTGCCTGATTTAAATGAGGGATATTTTAAAAGGAAGCACCTTTCTTCCTCTGAAGCAGCTGGTAATGACCACTGTCAGAGACAGGATACTGAAGCTCTGGCGTTATCCGGTATGGCAATTCCTATATTGCTATCGGAAATGTCAGTTTCACAATGACTTGCAGGATGAAAATTCTCCTCCTCTGAACCAGCCTGTTTCTCAATCAGTTCTTTTCATTGCTAAAAATGCCAGATAGGTTGAGGCTAAGCTCCCCCACATCAGAAAAAAATTGTTGTTCTGAGAGAGAGACATCCACAAATAAAATAGGCATGTGAACAGTGCTGCTTCAACAAAGATATCCATTAGTCAATAGATGTCACCCCATAAATCTGCCTAAAATGTCCATTCCTTTTTATCTCTCCTTATAGATTTTTCTTTACTTTATTTTAAAAAAAAACTTTATACAAAATGTAAACTTTTTACATTGGGATTATTCTTTGGCTAGGTCTTTTCTTTGCACAAAATAAGCTTTGGATGCTTATTTAGATGTTCAATGAAACAGTGTGGAGAACAGTAATTGTGATGTACTAAAGAATTAATCCATTTAGTCATGGGAAGCACTACTTAGCCTTTCTTTAGCAGCTGAATTGTAGTGTAACTTAGTTGCCACTTTAAGGAGTAGAGTTCAAACTTAAACTTTAACATGGAAATTTAGTTTTAATAATGGTGTTGATAAACACACCTGCTTATTTGCTGCATGAACTCAATTTTTCTACAGAAATATTTGCTCATAAAGAAAATGAATTCACTGCCTGCAAAATTTTATTTCCGTTGATATTTTATTCTTCATGTTTTAAAGGGACAATGTCAAATTGACTGGAATGTGTCCCTTGAAACTTTCTCAAACTCTACTAAGACCTGATCCAGGAAGGTGCTCAGAGCCCTCAATTCACATTGCAGTCCACAGGAGTTATGGATATTCAGCTACTCTCTCATGATTAGCCCCTAAATTACAAATTAAAACATTCTCTGGATGTCTTAGGGGAACTAAAATAAGCAAGGAAAAGTTCTTTGGTAATTAAGTGATAAAGAAGAAATCACATAGCATTTCAAAATTCATGGGAAAATGTGATCAATGATTGAGGTTTTTTAGTTTAAAACATATTTGTAAAATTCAGTGCATTTAATTTAGAAAATTATTTTATCGCATTACCACTTAATTAAAAAGAGGGGATTCTACTATATTTTGGCAACTAATATTCCTGAAAAAAGATTGTCATTAAGAAATTTCAATTTTCCATCCCCAGAAGTATAAATAGTGCACATTTAATAGAAAGCATTCATAGAACTTGTTAATTTACTTACTGGGACAATAGAGGATTTCCTACCTTTATATAATTCCACACGCATGCAGCTGTTGCCTCCTTGGATCTTCAGTAGGGGAAACAATTTAATATGTCTAGGACAACTTGACATAACTTAAATGTAGTATATGGTGCCAATATATTCTTTTCTTTCCATTTTTCTTCAAGTAAAGACTTATGCTAGCCACAGTCCATCTTCGGTCATGTCTCTAGTAATTTAGTTAGCCAAGTTTTATATGGCATGAATATTTGCCTGCTTTTTAGAGTATATGGTATGTGTTCTTCTGTGAAAATATGCAGCTCAGCCTCTTCATTTATTTCTTTATACCTTTGCCTGCTTAGCCCACTGAAAAGCCTTTATAGTGTACTGCATTTTAGTATAGAGTGCAAAATGAAGGGGAAAAAATTTTTAATCCCCCCAATACCCCCTTTAACAAATACAGATACATACTTTTATCCATCTTCCCCTCTTATCCTCATTTTTTTATTTCTGCTATTCTTCATGATCATAGCAAAGTGTTACGTAAATAATAAAAGAATGAGATGAAAATTGCAACATGAAAAGTGCTTAGCGGAGACTGAATTGAAGCAGTTTCCAAACACTGAACTCTCTGTTACTGAAGTCCTAAGGCTAGATTCTCAGCTTGTTTTTAACCCTTTGGGCTGCCGGAATGGTACCTAGGGGATGTGATTTGGTTGCAGCTGGCCAGCTGAGAATTCCACTGGTGGAGAGGAATTATCAGCTATTGTACAGCTCAGGGAGCAGGCTTTTATGCCAACTGACACCCCCGCCTCTCCCGGCATATGGGGCATATCAGGGTGTGTGATGGGTGAGGTGGAGTGGAGTTCTGCTCCTCTACAGTAATTCTCAGCTGATGTATGGTATCTTAAGGACCGTAGCCAGATATCATAATTTAAAGCAGCCCCAAAGCTGTTCTAAATTACACCAGGAACAGAGCAATTGTAAGAAATAGGGAACTACAACTGGTTCTCTGACAATTGCTCCTCCTCTTCCTGTTGCAAATGTATCTTGGCTTAGGAGAGAATCTAGCCTCTATTTTTTTAAACGTCTTTTTCGTCAGATATAATAGCTACATTACAGATATGTCATCAACATTAATTTTTGCATGTGGAGGATGGCAAGAAGTAAGATTATCTAGCAAGAAAGGAACAGATAATAAAATATGAGCTGTACTGGACATTAATTGAATTATAGAAATTTATGTGGTTCCTTTAGTTTCATATCTATAAAGATTGTTAAAATCATTTTGTTAATACTTCCTCTTGCAATCACTCAGAGTTGAAATGGGTCTGACTTACAATTTTATGAACCAAAAATCAGTATGTGTATTTATATTCTGCAACATCACCATAATATGCAACTGAATTATGTAAATTCATTTTAACAGGATATATATGGTATTTTAGCTATAGTAATCTAGAGTAATTTTTTAAATTGTAGTTAACTGAGGTCTTATACCTTGCTTACTTGCAAGCTACCTCAAAGGACAGAGAAAACCCATCAGGCCCTGGGCAGGTTGGGAGAAGGCTGTTAGGTAGCAGGTGACTATAGCAGTAGTAAGGGAGCATACGGTGCCTTATTATTCGTCTGTTCCTTGGTCTCCTTGAAATGTGTCCCCAGAGTCAAGAATATTCTTAGGTCTATATCCAACCTGAGGACCCAGTTCTAGGGTATGGCTGACTAGGTGCATGCCTACAGGTTATCTCTGAGAAACCAAAGTTGCAGTTGAAAGTGCTGGTAGGTTTTGGGGTATCCTGTCATAAGCATCGCCTTTGGGGTTGTCTGAAGTCTTTGAAGATGGTGAGTTTTGCAAACTTTATCACCATGTTAGACAGTATTTCTGTCAACTCCTCTGGGGGAAGTCTTTGGAGTTTGGGGTTTATATAGTAGCATCATGCTCCACTTAGCCTGGTAAATGTTTCAAGGATCTTTTCCTGCATTTTAGCTCAAGGAAATAGAATGGCTACTTCTCCAGATTTGAGCTCTGGGTGTGTGGTGAATAAAATATCTTGAGGCGTTGAGGAGCTCTTAACACTGGTCCTGTGGTATCAGCCAGGTTAGGTGATTTGCAAGTGATAATATCATGGATGGTGAAGGGCTTCTTGACCATAGATCTTGAATTAATCAGCATAAGTCTGAGGTCCGTGTGTGTGTGTTCAGATTTGGGCCAGCATGATGTAGTTGTCTAGTGATCCCTTTTCCAGGCTCTGGCTGATATTTCCTCTGTTTATTTCTTCCTATTATTATTTGTATTGGAGAAGCATATAGTTGAGAGGAAGACCTCGTTGGCTGTGGTAGAAATCTAGCCGAATGCTTGATGTCTAGCGAGTGACAAGACTGGCGAAGATGAGCTGTCGATGGAGATCTGGGGGTTTGTCAGATGCTTAGGTACAGTCAGTGTGCCCAAATCCCCTGGGCACTTTGCTGTTGCTGTGCTTTGGGAAGGGACAAAGTTAGCAAAGCAGTTTTGACGTGCATGCGTAGCTGCGCTCAGAGTATTTAAAATATGTTTATGCCGAACATTTTCAGGCTCTGATTTCCCTCTTTGTGGCCTGAGGGGTCAGTCCCAATATGGGGAAGATAATATCCAACTCTCTTATTGCATAAGAAATCACAATCCTGTGAGGCTGATAAGGGATTCTTTTTCCCATCAGCACTCACTCTGGTAGATCTATGGCTGTCACAGGCAGAGCGAGAGTAGTTTTTGCTGAATAATCATGTTAAAACACTAGCATGGTACTCTCTACCTATTTCAGTGAGACATTACAGACTCGATGTGTCAGCATCAACATATGCCACCTTCATCAGGGCTGAGCTCTGTCATGCTGTAAGGATGTCTTCCCTCATGTGAAATTAAGGTATTTTGGGCCCTGCTACTAGAGCCATTTGGTCCAGATTGCTGAATAGTTTGGGAGCAGAAAGGGAGAGGTTTCCATATTTGTAAATTGTGTTTCAGTGAATTCTTTATTCATCAATCTGGATCCCACTGAGATCTGTTAACAAACTAGATTTGTGTAGTACCTCTTCTAAATTCTGATATCTGCTATTGTTCAGCTTGTATGTTGGATTGATAAGAACTGGTAAACAGCTACCAGATTTGGAACTTTTGTTGTGTCCCACAAAGAAAGCAGAGTCAGGTCTTAGCTAGAGGTTTACTGTGTCTTTTTCTCAAACGCCTACTTCTTTGTTTCCTTGCCCAGTTTTCTCTCTGCCACATGAGAGACAGAATTCAACAGCAGCTGACCTTCTGTAGTTTCTACATGCAAATAGCTGAAAAAAACTACAGATAGGGTAGAAAGTTCCTTAAATGTGGAGCCCTCTTGTTGCCTTCCATTGTTGGAATGTGTTTGTTTTTATGTTATGCAAAGATGTGGGTGCCTCAAAGAGTAAGTTCTCAACTCCCTCGTACTCTCTAGAGCAGTGGTGGGCAACCTGCGGCCCATCAGGCTAATCCGCTGGCAGGCCGCGAGTTTGTTTACGTTGACCATCCGCAGGCACGGCCACCCGCAGTTCCCAGTGGCCGCGGTTCGCTGTTCCCGGCCAATGGGAGCTGCGGGAAGTGGCGCGGGCTGCAGGGACGTGTTGGCCGCAGCGCCCATTGGCCGGGAACGGCGAACCGCAGCCACTGGGAACTGCGGGTGGCTGTGCCTGTGGACGGTCAATGTAAACAAACTGTCTGGTGGCCCGCCACCGGATTACCCTGACGGGCCGCTGGTTGCCCACCACTGCTCTAGAGCCTACCTTCTGCCCACACTTGTAAGATTTCTGAGTCAGTGATGAAAGCTTATAATGCCTCTTGGCTGGAAAGATATTTGGCTCCTCTTAAGAAATGGCCAGGATCCTTGAAGAACTTATCCAAACAGTACAGACTGGGCACTCAGTCCAAGTGATCATAGGAAAAGGCTGTCTTTGCCTTGTTCTTTGGTTCTCAGTCTTATGGAATTGCTACTTTCAAGAAAATGCCAGTGGATGCAAAAATATGAATTTCTGGATCAGATTCTGAGCTGTGCTTCGGGGCTTATCCAAGCTAATCTTCTGCCAGCAATGGAATATCGGAGTGTGGGGTATTCCAGTCACGTCCCCTCCCTGCCGCACCCTTAAGCGTGCCCTCTCCTGACCCGAGCCTGCATGAGTGGTGATGGTGTAGGAGCCGGCTCACTCTGTGCTTGATGTGGACTCTCACGTGCTGGGGAGATACAAAGGTAGAGAGATCAAGTTGCTTTCTTGCCCCTTTTCGCCATTCTTGTAGTGCAAAGGGGCCAAATCTCACTAAAGAATCTGTCCCTACATCTGGTAATCTTATTGCTTCATTTTTAGACCCCAGTTTAGAATGACCTGTCCAGAAGACACACCAAAAATTGGGGGGTTTCCTCAGTTTTATTTAATACTTTCTCAACCACAATATCTATTTAGATAAAAATATACCGTGGTATTGTACTTACCTCGCTCCTCTATGGCAGCAAGACATGGATGCTCTACCAACAGTACATCAAACAACTGGAGATCTTCCACCTTCGCTGCCTAAGATTCATCTGTGACATCAAATGGTAGGACAGGATCCCCAATACTGAAGTCCTTGAGGGATGCCAAATCCCTGGCATCGAGAGCATGCATATCTGGGTTCAACTTCGTTGGGTTGGACACGTGGTCCACATGGAGGGACCAAAAGCGGTGCTCTGTAGCCAGATGTGCACAGGAGCCCGCTCTAACGGTTGACCCATCCTCTGATATTAAAGTACCTTCAAAGCCAATCTTAAAGCATGCAAGGTAGACATTGAAACCTGAGAACTTGTTGCATTGGACAGACCCAAATGGAGAGGTCTGTTCTATGAGGCTTTTGAGGAGTAGCATGTGAGGTCTTTGCAGGAGAAGAGAGCACATCATAAGACCAACACCTCAAACCCTCCCCCCAACAACAACTACACTTGCAAGACACGCATCCACATTTGCAAATCCAGGATTGGACTCGCTTCCATGTGAGAAGCCATCAAAACAAATAAATCTAGAACTCAAGTCAGCACTAGCCAAATACTCATTTGTTGAAGCAATGGGAGACTCCATCACCTACTTAGAAAAAACATCGGAAGCTTTTCCATCTCGCAGTTTTAAGGTGCTTTTTCTGGTGGTTTATAGTTTGTGTCCTAGGATTTATCTAAAAAAACTGCAAGCAGGATTTACCTATGAAAGAATATAAGTAAGCAAAAAACAAAACAAAAAACGGGGGGAGGGATAGCTCAGTGGTTTGAGCATTGGCCTGCCAAACCTAGGGTTGTGAGTTCAATCCTTGAGGAGGCCATTTAGGGATTTGGGGCAAAAATCTGTCTGGGGATTGGTCCTGCTTTGAGCGGGGGGTTGGACTAGATGACCTCCTGAGGTCCCTTCCAGCCCTGATATTCTATTATAATAACCAGAGGTGAAAGCAGTATCCAGAGAAGAAGGTGCCCAAAATCTTTGACAGCATTAGCATCGCTCCTTGACCATCAAATGAGATGAGAGGAGAAACCACACATTTCAGCTTGAGGTCTGAAGATGCAGAAATCAAATAAATACAATGTTATACCTTTTCCTCCTTTCCAGCATTCAGAGGAGATGTTTAATAGGCTTCTCACATGCTTAAAGTTAGATGCCTAAGTGACTACCCTCAACTCTTCCTCAATAGGTTAAAAACATGTACACTCTGAATATGTAAATACATAGCCCATTCACACAATACATTTTCTATATAAATCAAATATACATTACTTGTAGATTCCCTGCTTTGAAAAAAAGTCCAGTGAATGAGTTAGCGAATGTACTATTATATTATTGTGACCTGTTTTCATTAAACATCTGTGCAATACCATTTCCCCTTAAATTGTTGTCATTTTATTATTCGCAGTAAGTAAGCAAGCAATGCGTTGACTTCTTAAGATTGTAATACTGTAGCTAGCATCAGTTGGTATGTTGCTGCTGAGAAGGGAGGTCACTATCATGTTTACTCCTTTATTTTTTCCTAAGACAACAAAATGTAATTGAAATCAAGTTATAGCAACTTGTTAAACACTTTAAAATCAGAACCTGTTTTTATCCAGCATTGATATTTAGAATGCAGCAGCTGCAGATAAACTCTGAAGCCCCAGATGGTGGCTGTCTAATCCTCATGAGAATTCATGTCCTAGAAGCAGCCCTTATCTCTCCAGACCTGACATTGTCTGCAAGTCTGCTATAAGGGAGAATAATAAAAACATGTTATGCATGAGTTTCACTTCCTTGAATATCACAAAGACACAGGAAGTTATAGTTAAATATTACAAGAACAGAGTTCACATTACCGAAAGTGTAGTTATTTATGTTCCATTAGTAGGTAGCCAGTGGTCTGCGGGGTGATTGCCTCTCACACACATCATGTATACTGTACCTTGTTACTCATAATTGTAGTGTGTGGGTTGTTCGTATTATCCTTGATCAACAGTTTTATGTTGTCATCAATTAAATCAAAAAGTGAGAGTTGCCACTTTTTTTGTACCTAGGATTTGGGGGAGTTCTAAGGGGTGCTCCAAACCTTATGAATACCCACCCTAAATGCACCCTTTTAAAAAATTCTTTTCTCTCCTCTCTCTCAATCCTTTGTCACTTTGAGCATCCTGCCAACTGATGAGGAATAGGCACTACTCCCTTTTTCAGTCTGCCCGTATCACTTCAGTCAGAGGGCTTGACATGAGGTCTCTCTCCTTCCATTGACCGAGCGTGCTGCTGCCCCATAGCACCAATAACTTTGGAGTCCTTATATATTTGTCTTTGTACATGTATATTTTAAAAAAGCCTATCCCAGGTTCTTGGCACCCAGACATTGATTTTAAATCAATCAATCAATCAACTCAAGAATATAATTCCAGTCGGTAACTCAGCTTCCATACAGTAGAAAACCAATAAAACGTAAGGTTTCCCTATCACTTGGTCATGCACAGTCAGGTTCAGATAAATAGCTTATTAATAGCAAAAACAGTTTACAGCAATATTGAGTTGGTACAGTTGAAATATCAAGATGCAGGGAGATACAAGAATCAGGGCCGGCTCTGGCTTTTTGGCCGTCCCAAGCAAAAAAAAAACCCCCGTGGCGGCCAGAATGGCAAAGCAAAAAAAAAACCTGCGGCGTGGCCAGAGCCAGGGTGCAGGGGGACTCCCTGTGTTGCAGATGTGCCCCGGCTAGCGGGGGGAGGGGGAGGGAGCAGGGGGAGAGAGAGAAGGGGGGCGGCCAGGGCTTCAGCAGGGCGCTGCCACACGGCCCCTCCCGCCGTGCCCCCTGCCGGGCAGGAGGGCTCCACACCGCTCTGGTAGGCTGGGAGGGAAGGACGCGGGTTGCCCTGCCGGGCTTGCTGCAGGGCGCTCTGGTCCTCCACGCCACTGCCCCCTACAGGGCGGCCGGAGCGGAACAACAACAAAAAGCGGCCGTGCCGCCCTAGGATTGGGCAGAATGCTGCCTCCTACAAGCTGCCGCCCCAAGCACCAGCTTGCTCGGCTGGTGCCTGGAGCCGGCCCTGACAATAATTAAGATTGCTGTAGCAGCGTTCACTCTGCTGAATTGTACTTAATGCATGCCTCATGGCATATGTTTTTGGACACAAACTAGTAAGTTTATTTAACAAGGAAAACCAGAATAAAAAATAGTGTAGCAGACTTGCCACAGGTCCATGTTAATTTTGGCATTGGGAAATATGACTCTTCAATTTTCTGATCTTTTCTGATTTTAACTCTGCAATCTGAACATTGCATTAACACAGTCATTTTGCTTTTAGTTTTCTATTGGTATGAAATAAAAGAAGAGAGAAAATACAGAGCTGGTTGGTTTGCGGATAGTACGCACTCCAAGGCTTCACTCGTTTCCAAACTGATTTTTCGTCTCTGCAAAAAATCCAAAAGCTCCATCACAACTATTGTTAGATAATGTTTTCAGGTAGTTGGTTTCAAATTGCTGAACAACGTGTTTAAAATAAATTTAAAACCAATCAACTTGAAATCAAAGTACAGACTTCTGGAACAAAATGTGAAAATCAGTTTCATGTCTAGTAAACATAGAAATGTTATGTATTACCGCCAAGCATTTAGCATCTAAAAGTCCAATGTTCTGCCTAATTCACTGCATAGTAACAACGAGATGAACATTTAAGCCACAATATAGCAAAGCACTTAAGTACATGCTTTATTGTAAGTATGTGAGTAGTCACATTGTCTTTACTTGGACTACTTGTGCTTAAAGTTAAGCATGTGTGTAAGTGCTTTGCTTGATTGGGACCTTGCAACATAATAAGGTGCTCAGGGAACGCAGAACTGTATTGGAAAGGAGTAGCTACAAAGAATCCACTTTCCTATGGAGCTCTCATGCTACATAGAAGAGGTGATTCTCAATGCTCTCCTGAACTCCATAAGAGTATAGACACCTACAGGGCAGATGGAAGCACTCATGAGTATGGATAAGGTAGGTGTAGGGGGAAATTTATTAAGGATGAGTGCGCAACCTCAACTTTGGCATTTTGATTTTACAGTGCTTAACCATTCAGCCTTAATCGTCTCTTAACATAAGGTGGTTGTTTTTTCTTTGGATTCAGTTTATATAAAGCTGTAAAATGGATGGTTTAAAAAAAATACTGCCACTGAATCAAGGCAACCCTTATGTAACAGGCTAACATTATTTTTTAAATGGTCACCTACATTTTCTTCTTTTGCAGCCTGGAAGCTAAGTGTGTGAGGACTCGAGGGGTGTGCAGTGTTTGCAAATAAAAGATGGCTTGTCTAAGTAATAGTGAATTTCTTACATGAAGCCAGTTCTGCGTCTTCCTCAGTGTCGTAGGTGTATACCATACTATATTATTTTGTCCCAGTACGTCATGGAATGGTGCACATGAAAAATGTCTTCACAAAGTTACAGAATAGATGTTTTTATGAATAAATCCTTCATATCCTCTATATCCAGAAATGCTCCTCTATTGCAGCAAGTAGTATTGTAGGGGTTTATTCCAATCATTTATCTGAATGTATTTTATTATTATTTAATATTTATATCACAATAGAGCCCAGAGACCACAACCGGGCTTGGGGTCCCACTGTAGAAGATGCTGTACAAATGCATAGAAAAACGTGGCACCCACCCTGAATAGCTTTCAATCTTTATTTGAAATACCCTAAACCACACTTTATGAAATGAGTATTGCAGAATGGAATCTTTTCCTAATATGCTTGAATTAAAGTAACCACTTGTGTTACTTGGATTTACACAGTGTATACTTCATTTATCTGGTTCCCATGACCTTTAATGTTGAACTTGAACTCCACAAACAGTAATAATGGTGGTAGTTACTCAGTGGATGGCTATAGAGTTTATAAGCTCCATTTACTTTTAGTGGTCAAAATTGCTCTCTGTTGAGTTTGGCCACATTAAAAAAGTGCTATGGACCAAAGTAACCATCTGCAGATGGATAAAATTCAGTATAGCTACAGAGTTTAAAAATGAAACAAAACTGATCCCATCAACATTGATCTCCAAAATTCATCAAGGTACATTGTCCAAGTAAGTGGGACTGATGAATTAAAAACGTTGCCAGAATTGTAGCCCTGGAAACCTGTCTCTGTCCATGAGTTGAGCAAAGGAGGGTATTTGAGAAACATAATTCAGAAAAACACTTGTATCCAATTAGAGCAAAATTTTGCTGACTTAAAAACCAGCCTCAATGAGAAATAAGCATTTTCCCCTAAACTACCAGCATCTTTGGAAAGGGGTTTGGTCCTGAGCTACAGTAATTTAAATGCATCTGCCATCTAAGTATTACCGAAAGCTTATAATATTTACCTTAAAAAAATAAAGAAATGGACATACAATGGAGTACAGTTGAGGTATTTTTGTCGTTTAACTAAATTAATCTCCAGTGTAATTCTAATGAAGTAAGTGGTGGATTAATTTGGTCCATTTTATTTGTTCTAAGAATCACAGAGGCACATTTCGAGTTTGGGTCTTTATAGCATGATATGAAAATGCCTCCTTCCCTGCCTAATGCAGTATGTATGCCTTCACCAGTTTACTATCTTTAAAATACTCTAGGTCTGAAAATTGGCATCTCTGAGAATCTTCCTCAGAGATCCACATCGCTGAAAATGGCCATAAGGTTGTAAATAAAGTAAATCGTGCATTTTGTCTGTTTTATTTGAAAGGGAGTATGCAGGAATGTTTATTGAAATCTAGGGACTGAAATTCTCTGGGTTCGGAGAACAAATCAAGATTTTTATAGCACCTCATGTGAAACAGAGAACAATTATATTTCTATATCACATCAGAAATCATTGTTAGATACTATAGGAAATATGGTCTGATTGGTGTACTCAAACTCAGGTTGCATTCAGAAGAGAGAACATCCTTCGTAACTTTGCATATCTGAGTCCCAGCCAATACTGTTGTGAGGAGAGTGATGCATATGTTGGAATCCTCATCAGCCAGTCAGATTGCTCTTTCAGTTAAAACTATTTTATGGGAGACCATCAGTCGACTATCTGCAGCTGTATTTAAACTGGCAAGATACTACTTGCATTTAGAGATTGAGAGAGAGAGAGAGAGAGAGTGTGTGTGTGTGTGTGTGTGTGTGTGTGTGTGTGTATGTAACTAGCAGGTTTCTACATTTCACTGTGCTATGATTTAAATTATAATTAAACTGAGTACATTCACCAGTCTGAATCTGTGTCCTAAGTTTGTAATATGAGTTGTATTTTAGTTCACCATACTGCAACCATTAATGTTCTTTATGGGCTCCATTAGCCTTCATTTTAAGAATGTATTGCCAAAGTGATCTGGCTAGGAGTGTATTAGAAAGGTAGCATGCAATGGGTGAGACTGTTTTGGTTCTTTGAGGATATGTTGTGTAATTTGCTGATGCTTATTTTAGTTTTGGTGCAATTGTTCCTAAATTATTTCAGTTTAGTTTAATATGATTTGAAAAGTTTTATGCAGTATTTCTTTCACTGAGGCATACTTTTATAAACAAGTCTTCTTAATGTGTCATCTGGATTGGAATGTAATTCTAGAATTGTTTCTGAAATTGATCACTCATATAATTAGCATTAAAACAGTTTGTTAACTAAGTAATATTCCATTCCAGTTCTTAAAATAATGCCATTGGAGGATTTATTTATATTACATAATAATTATCCTGGCATCACATTATTGCATTGTAGGAACACAACAAAATGATAATCCGGCTGGAGCTGAACATTATTCAGTTAAAAAAAAAAAAAAGTTCAAGATAATATATAAATAATTGAAAAAAACAATTGGAACATAAGGCAAACATATCACTTTTTAAAGTTACTTTTTTCCTTGTCATAAAGCATTCAAATAGCGGAATCTTAAGTAAAAATAGTTTTAGCTAGTGGGAGCAAAAAAATCAGATGTCTTGTATTCCTAGTGTTGAAATCAAGTCAGTTGTAGCAAGGATTTTTTTTTCTTTCTTGATATAATCTTCGAAAATGGGGTTCAGTAAGAATGAACTTCCCTGTTTGCAGTTGAAAGCTTTTTTTGTGTTCTCTTTAATTTTAATAGCATTGAAATATTCTGCTTGCTTTATGAAACCCTTTATTACAAACAGTTATGAATATGAACATCTCATTTGACTGCTGATGAACAGAGGGGAAAATCTAAATTAAAACTTTAAATACCACTATTTAATTACCCAAATGGCTTTGACTGTGTTAAAGGGTGCCTGGGATTATTCTGTTTTTCAATTTGTTTTAATGCTTCCTTGGTAAAAGCTGATGGATTCCCAGGCCCATTGCTGTCACTGATGAACTATATAAAGATAAATGACATTATGGTAAATTCCACTTAATGACACATTTTTAATTTTCAGAACACAGACATTTTCTGGCTAGTGAATGAAGGCTAATTACCTCAAGATTGGAACAAAATAACTCCTCATTTTGAAAGATAATAGAAAAGAAATGTTGCAGATTAATGATGCTATTTATCTTTAAAAGAAAAAAAAAATCTATCTTTATCCAGATAGCACTTCTCCCTGAGGAACATGGTTATAAAATGAATCTGAAGTCTCAACTTAATAGGTTATTAAAATTGTTTGAGTGCAGACTCTTCTAGTTCAGCCTTTCCATAAATTTAAATTGAAGGTCTGTTATATTTCTAAAAGAAGCAGCTCTTTTATGAGACCACAGGAGGGACATGGGTTACCAACAAAAGATCCACTTAACCCCATTCTAAATCCTGCTTCCTTCTTTCTCTGAATGAAAGTGAAATGTTTTGGAAATAGTTCAGAGAAATGTGCAAAGTGTCTCAATTATGCTTTCAAAATTATGTGCCGATGTCTGTTCTTTCAACATATGTTATTGGAATGGTAAATGGGAGGAACAGTCATTAAGGTGAATTTGCCAAGGAGATGTGCCAATAAATAGCACTAGTTACTTAACATTGGAATCAGTAGCATATTGGTCAGTTGCATGGTATGATGTGCTGTTTGCAGTTTCTGTCAGTAGTTCAAAAGTTTAATTTTGTGTTTTAAAAGGTATGCATGGAAGAATGGTCCTTTCTGACTATAGGATTTTTACATGGTCTCGTCTGGAATTTATTGTAGGACTTGTTCAGTAACCATTTTTTTCAGCCAGAGAATTAACAATAGTCCTTTTGCTGCACTCCCACACCACAAATAAAATTGTAGTTCGAAAGAGAATTGCCATTGTAGACTTCTGTCCTTTTCTCTAATGATAATTTTAAAAGAACTGAACATTTAATTAAAAATTTTCTGCTCTTTTAAACTACAAAATTATGGACCAAAAAGACTGTGGCATTTAATCTGTTTTGTTTGGACTTGTTACCCTAAACCAAGCCATGGCAAACTGGGCTGTAATTTACATGTGAATACCCAAGTAATTCAGAGATTTTATTTTGTCTATATGAGCTATAGGTAAAGTCTTGAAAAATTAAAATGTATTTTCTCCAGTGAAGTTGCTGTCCTGTAAAATAATCTTTATAGGATGACTTGGAAGAGTGTAAAGTTGAACAGTGAATGCTATGGGTGTAATCAACTGGCATGATTCTGATGAGATGTTTCTTAGAACTGTCAGAGTCTGGGAAAGATAAAGGTAAAGGGGAATATTCTGCATCAGATCACTTGCTCCGGATGGAAGTCATAACTGGTGGTTTATTCAGTCCATTCCAGCTGAATGAAGGCAGAATTCCTTTCTCTTTTCTTTAAACCTCCCCCTGCTGGCACACTTGCTGAACTAGAGACGTGTTTCCCCTAGTGTCTCTCCCCCCACACAGGAGAGCAGATGCTCCTGCTTCTTCAGCTATCTCTGAAGAGAACCTTTTGCATGGGATTCTTTTCTTTATTTTTTCCACCAGTTAGAAAGGAAGTGGCTGCAGGGTATTCCTGTTGCCCCAGAATTGCAAGGAGGGCCTCTAGTGATAGTGCCCTTTCCCTAACACATTGATCCTCAACTATCTTCTGGGTTGGCAAAACAAAGATTGCCTCTTAGAATGGGGGGGGATAGTGTTTCGGAGGGATTCTCTTGGGGTCCATTGGTTTCCTTCAGTGCTTATCTCCAACTATGTTCACAAGTTCCTCACCCAGTCCCACAGACAGCAACTTAGCTGACTTCCACTTTGCTGCACACCAGAGTTGAGGACACTCCAGGTGGTTCAGCAAGGTGGTTTTCGCACTACCCCTTTTCAGGATCATAATTATACCTTTGATGGGAGCCAGACCTCCACTTTTCTGGCAGTCCATTTGGAACCAGCAGTAGAGGAGCCTTACAGCTAACACCGTCAATCTGCTCTCCCACCAGAGCCTGCATCATACCGCAAAGCCTGTGAGCAATTTAAAGTAAGAGGAAGAAGACACCCTCTGGGGACCCATGCATACAACTACCAAAACAGCTTCTTTTTGTGCTAAAGCTTTAACACCAGTGCAAATTTCCCCGTGCCTGTACTTCACCCTCCCCATTGTAGGAACCAATGACACTCAGAACTGCTCCCGACATTTCTCAGAGCTGCCTGAATGTGCAGCCATGTGCTTCCTGTGCAGCACTGACAGCTCACTCACTGGTTCTAGTCCAATCAGCGAGAGGAAGGAAGAAACTTCCTGTGGCTGTATTGATGTGTGGGTCAGTTCTCTATGGTTCTCTTAAACACAGAACTTAATGGTTGCCTTAAAGCCACTGGCATCTCACAGACCCGCATGTCATCTGGTTCAAAGCAACATATAAAGAAGACTGGAGTAGTAAGCAATCTTTTTCTAGCCTTTCTTTTCTATGATCTTCAAGTAGCTAGCTTGGTTTGCCTTTTATACACCGGGAATGTTCTTATCACCAACACCCTTAATGAGCCTCTGAGAGGGAGGGGGCCTCTTTCACCCTAGCTCAGTCCTGAAATAATGAATCAGATTTAATAACAGCAAAATATTAACAAATTATTATTTATTTATCCTGAGATTCCTCCACCATGCACTCCTCAGGTCTACCGTATCCTGTTTCCTTTTCTACACCTTCAAGATTATGCTCAATGAGATCTTGTGGCCATGAGTTCCACAGATGAACTGTGCATTGTGTGAATACATATTTCCTTTTATTAATTTTAAATTTACTGTCTTTCAAGTTCATTGAATGTCCCCGTGTTCTTGTATTATAGGAGAGGGTAAATATAAGTGCCGGTTTTACCTTCTCTATACCATTCATTATTTTGTACACATTAGTCATGTCCCCTCTTTTTTTTCTCTCTCTCTAAAGTCAACAGTTCCAAACTTTTCAGTCTCTTCATATGGAAGTTTTCACATGTTTCTAATCTTTCTCATTACCTATCTCTGAACCCCCTCAATTTCTGCTAAATCCTTTTTTTAGATGGGTTGACCAGAAATAAACATAATATTCCAGGTGATGGCATACGAGTGGTGTCCATATCTTTTCCTGAGTTGTTTAGTTAATTTAGAACCCTGTAAGGTGCATGAGTAGTACAAATTAATCATTCCAATGTGCATTATCTGGATTTGTCAACAATTAATTGTTATCTGCCATCAAGTTGGTCATTCATCTAGTTTTGTTAGGTGCTTCTGATGTTCCCTACACTACAGAATGATGTGTTTGTGGACCACGCTTGCGGAGATGGTGACAAGACTACTGTGATAGGGGAACTTGCGAGGAGAGCCAAATACAGGGGGGGGGAAAGGCCTAGGTCAGGTCCCTCAATATCAGTCCAATGACTAGGCTGGCTAGAAGGGTCATAGTATGAGACCTTAGGAACAGTGCAAGCTGAGTTCTGGCCATGAAGATACTGTTTTATTGCTTGCTTAATAGTCTGGACGACATTTGCTTTATTGATACTTCCCTTCCCTCCCCCCCCTTTTTTTTTTATCCTCTCCCCAATAAACTGGTCTCCCTCGTGTTTTGCATGTGGAAGTTCATATTGTATATAGTCTCAGTTGGTTTGACACCTCAGAAGATTATAGAAGATAGGCTAAATACATTCTCTGAGGCAGGGAGATGCCCATTTTGTCCATGTCTTCATGGTAGCTGAAGGGACTGCCCTAAACTGCAGCTAACAGATCGATTGAATTTTGGCAGTGAAGAGACTGGTCACATTAATGGAGTTTATATGACTCTAACTGAAAGACCCAGTTCATCATAATCACAGGTTAGTACGGCTAAGTCTACTGCACCTCAGTGCAGACTACGGGTTGCAGAATGCACCAAAGTGTTGCGCTCGAACTATCCTATGTGGACACGGCTGGCACGAACTAAAAGGTACCCACATTAATGCGAACTAGATATCTTTTAGTGCACACCAGCAACATCCACATGGGGCAGTTAGAATGCAACACTCGGGGACATGCTGCAATTCACACCCCGTAGTGCATCCTGAGGCACAATGTAGGCAAGCCCTCACGTAACACACATACCTAAGGTCTCTGCCATCCCGCCAACCTACTACTTCTGCTTTGTGTTTCCCTGGAAGTCATCAACCTGCATTGTACAGCAGAAAAGCATGTGATGCAACAGATGCTGCATGATGATTTCTGTGTAAATAAAGATCAAAGCCTTCCCTAAATAGACATGAAAAATATAGCAAGAATATAATGAAAAACCATTTTTTAAAGTCTCATATTTTTAGTTTGTCTCCTTATTTAAATCTCTTTTCATAGTGTGGGAACATTGTTTAAGCAACTCTGTTTCATCATGTGAAAAGTCTGTTTCTTAGAAATAATGATCTAAAGATGTTTTTTAAAAGTTAGGGTAGGTTTTAGGGTTGGCAAAGTTACGCTAGAAGAAGTCTACATGTCATTAGCTCTGAAATGAGGTCGGAGGATTCCATATCAAAAAGAGAGAGCCAGTGACTACGGCCTTGGTTACACGCAAATAAACAGAGAATTTATCTGAAGTATTATTTTGTTATACTATTATGTATCCATGGAATAAGTTACTTTGTATCTGGAGATTAGTGGTGACTGTCTACAGTTTCAGCCCTAATTAGACAGGGTGTTTTCTAATATTCTGTCAATGGTAATAACAAAAGAGCACCATTAGCATCCCCAATGTATTTACTGGTGTTTTCAGAATTATTAGTGCTGTGCAGTATGTTCCCTTTGTTAGGCTCTTATTCTAATTTCTTTGCTGTCTGCCCTGTGGCGTGGCTTTGTTGATTTGTTCACCTACCTTGTAGACCTTGGTGACCCCCATGTTCTAGTCTTTGGGCTTTTTACTAGGCTGAACAAAATTAAAGCACTTGGTTAGCTGCAAGAGAGACTAACAAAAGCAAGGAGGGAGGGTCATGAGCAAGTAATACGTAGTGTCAGAGCAAAGGGACATACAAAAAGCAGCTGTGTTCTAGTTAAACTTCTAAAAACTGTCCTGACTAGGCCAGAGCACTAGGCTGTAGTTTAAACATCGACTGCAGGTATTTTACCGGCTTCCAAATATTGCCATGGAGGGATCAGTGGTTCATCACATAGTATTTTCTCTAAATTATTAATCCATTTGAGAAAATGTAATTGGAGCATGAATTTTACCGTACTGGATTACTGGAGTTATGAATACTAAGTCTGTGATTGCTTACTTGCCAAACCAATTTCAAATGATTCAGAAATCAATCAGCCTCAGAGAGTTCTCATCCTTGGAAAAGCTTGAACTCACAGCTTCTGCCAGTCATTGACTGATCCCTTTTTAGGGCTGGTTAAGAAAAGAGGACTCGTAACAGCATGCAGTTGCTCATGACCGTATACCAAGGGTACATGCACACTTCTTTCAGCAGTGTGTAGTCTACCTACCCACATTGCCCCTACCCCCAGCACCGGTATAAATAGCAGTGTAGACCGTTTGGCATGGCTTAGGTGAGTGAAGTTAAAGACATGCCCGAAGGGTGAGAGTATATATGCGAGTACATGCCACACACATGCTCTACTTGCCCAAGCCATGGGCTATTTTTAGCCACGTAGTGTCATGCTGCATTTCCAGTAGGAAAAGCCGTCAGCAATGGGAGGCAGCCGCAGGGAAAGGGCCCGGCAGTTCCCCATTGCTGAAGCCATTCTCTGCAACCAGAAAAAGAGGGAAAGGCTCTGATAGGGGAGCAAGTAGACTCAGCCTTTCCCCGCTGTGTCCCCCCCATCAGAGTCTTTCCTTGCCACAGTGAAAGGCTCTGGCACTGGGGAGCTGCTGAAACCTTTCTCAGCTGCCCCCCCCCCCCCCACCATGCCTTCCCTCTGCCAGAGCCTTTCACTGACACGCAGCTATGTACTGCAGTGTGGACATAGCCTGCTTTTTACTGCAGAGTGTAGCTACATGTGCACTACGTGCTGCCAGTAGAGGCGTGTAGTGTAGGCATCGCCAAAAAGATTGAGGATTGTTGGAATCTGACAAAGTTCAGTAATGGCTGGGAGTACTGTTCAAACATGCACACTCTGTAGGGCTGTAAAAGGACCAGATACTTTGAGCATCGGTTGGGGCACAAGCTCATCATGATTCATTACCATCTCACAAATCATGGTTTCCTGTCACAAGATCAGGGTCAGATTATCTGTTAGAGCCAAAATATTTGGCTCTGGGAGCTTTAAGTGTTAGTTCATTGGTTCATCTCAGACCCTACTGCTCCTGTTGAACTTCAACCAATCCTTTAGATTTCAAAAGCCATCAACTTTTTTTGTATGTGTGTGTGCTTTAGAATGAAAGCGGTGTTGATTGTGAATTTGTCAAAGGGGTAAGATTGCAGAGCTCTCCACAATTACTTTATTTTTAATGCATTATTATGTCTCAGACAGCCTGGATCAGTGGTGGGCAACCTGCGGCCCGTCAGGGTAATCCACTGGTGGGCCGCCAGACGGCTTGTTTACATTTGCACGACCGCCCGCAGCTCCCAGTGACCGTGGTTCGCCATTCCCGGCCAATGGAAGCTGCGGGAAGTGGTGACCAGCACGTCCCTGCGGCCCGCGCCACTTCCCGCAGCTCCCATTGGCCGGGAATGACAAACCGCGGCCACTGGGAGCTGCGGGTGGCTGTACAAATGTAAACAGTCTCGCGGCCCGCCAGCGGATTACCCTGATGGGCCGCAGGTTGCCCACCACTGGCCTGGATTGTGAGTACTCTCAAAGTTCATTTAGCAGATATATATCAGTCAACCATCTTCCTGTATAAGGAATCTTCATACATTCTACCATCAGCATTTTTTTATTTTTTTTATTTTTACAAAAAGGACTAATTCATGTATTGCCATTGATCTCTCATTTCCATTGGCATGAAGCTTCTATTTTTAGCTTTGAGGGTTCAGTGGTCTCTGACCATAACCCTTTCACTGGTGCATGAATGAAGATTGCCTGTCTTTAAAGCATAGATCAGTATAATGGGGGGTGGAATTCCACATTTGGGGAAGAAAGAAAATGTTCCTCTGGCTGGGTGGGTTCGTTTGTTTGTTTGTTTGTTTGTTTGTTTTTATGGTGACTGTTTGAAGCTATTCAGAGTTTTAGCGAGTTAACAGCAATGTTGGTGGGCAGAGTGCAGGTTACGCTGTCAAAAGCATATGATAAAATAATTTATCGCATGGCTATTTAATTGGTCACAAATATCATTTTTGCATATGTGAAGCATCTTTGTTAATGTCTGTTATAATATTTAATAAAATATAAACAATGTTTTTAAAGGAGTGGTGGAACTCTTAACATTAGTTTCCCTAATATTTTCCTACATCCTCAACTAAAAAAAAAATTGTATACAGCACATGAGAATTATGTACACTTACAACTTTATATACACTTTTTTGAATCCTAAATCCAGAAACTGTTGATTATGGTTTTTAGATTTTCTGGGTTTTAGTTTTCCATTAGAAAATTATTACTGCAGTCTAAGTAAGAGATCTTACTTATTTTAAAAAATCAGATCTCACTTTGATAATGTAAGCTATACACACACATCTTTTTTAAATGGCTGGCTTCAATGGCTCGTTTCTGGCTTCAGTATGTAAGTTCTTCTGGTTGTGCTAGTGATGTCTTCGTCCCAGCCAGCAGCATTTTTACAATGCCATAGCAAAAGCAGTGTTTGAAACTAGAAGTACAGTAGTGTCTTTCTGAAGTTCTCCCATATTTCAGGTAAAACGCACTCAGCAGAAAGATATGTAAATTAAAAGAAAATCGCCGGTTTCCTATTCTGAGCAAAGATTTGATTTTTGCTGATTCAGGCCGTAAGGTTGACACTGGAGCTTCTCATTTCATCTGAAATAATCACTTTTTACTTTTGAACAGTCTTTCATTTTTAGCAGCAGTATCTTCTAAAACAGTCCATTTTGTATGTATGAATCTGTTTTTCTTCAGATAACACAGAAAGTAAAACTATCAGAAGCAGGTCCCCATTTATTACTTTCCTAAGAGTATAGAGAAATACTAATTTGCAGTGGTGCCCATTCGGGCAATTTCACATTCCCTCCCCCCGTCCCTTCATAAAAGACAAAAAGAGGAAGGAGAAGATGCATATAAAGTCAAAATTGACTAGGCCAAGTAAAACTTAAAACTTGAATAGAGGAATAGAAAAGAAACTGTCTGTAAAAGGTAGTTAATTTTAATAATGCTGTCAGTAAAAACCCCAATCTTACGAGGAACTCTGCAGGGGCTATCCCCTGCACTTACACATGTTTCCTTACAGGATCAGGGCCTAAGAACAGAGTCCTTTGAGTCACAAACTCTATCCATTGGTTAAAACTCTTATCTATTGTCTCTATACCTGTATGTTTCTGATAGTTAAAGATGATCACAATTTCAAGCATAAATACCAATTGTATTACTTTTTGAGTTTTGCTATATGATGTAGAAGACAAGATGATATTCTGTAGGAAACTAATTTTTTTTGGAAGGTGCCTGGGTGAGGGTGGGCTGGACTGATGTTTTAGAAGTGAAGAAAATTTAGTGGAAGATATAGATAATGGTGGTATTCTCATTGTAATTGAAAAGAGATTGGGTGAAATTCTGGACCCACTAAAGTTTATGGGAATTTTGCCACTGACTTCAATGGGGCCAGAATTTCACCTGTTGTGTTTACAGAGCGGTTTCCATTTTATTTTGACAATCACATTTAATATACTCCTGACGGGTAATATTGGTTTTCACTTCAGAACTGATACATTACATGTTGATCTTACTTATTTGTGACACCAGAACTGTGGTTTTCAAAAGCAAGCATTTTTGGATTTAACTGTGTGCTATAATAACGTTTGGGGTGCTAGCTTCTAATACTGTAGATAGGAATGGCAGAAGGGTGGGTATTCTCTAGGTTCTGGTTTAACTATGCTATTAGTATGTACCAGGGCTGCCTTGAACACACCTTTGACAAACCGACCAAGTTTTTGAGTTGTACTGATCCCTGCAACCCTCAGTAGAGAGGCAATTACAGCCTCTTTCTGCCATAGCCTCTTGGCTGGACTTTCGGCTGCTGGGCATCCTTGTGCATACTGGCTTTGTCGAACAGAACCGCAGCCTTAATGTAGCCCATTTAGCCTGTAATGGCTACTTAAGAGAAGTCATATAGTCCTCTGTTCCTGTGCAGCAAGTGTCCTCTTTCTTTTCTTTCAAATTCTCTTTTAAAACCTACTTCTTTTGTCCTTCCTTCTCCAACAACTGACTACCTGACCCCACTCTGTTCTCTATCCTTAAATGTTATTGTTCCCATTCCATTTAGATTGTAAGTTCCAAGGGTCATGAACCCATGTCTACTTTTTATGTATGTAAAACCTCATGCATACCCATGATGCAATAGAGATAATGAATTTCTCTCTCTCGCTGAAAGGCACTAAAGTTTTTCAATATATACTGTTGACTCACCAAATCGTAGAGATCTGTCACATATTGAACAAAAACTTAGTCCTTGTGTGCTCAAAAGTCCCATAGAACCCAGTAGAATTTAAAGCTTACATAAGGAAAGCAAGATTATTTGCAGGGCAATCAGCAGTATTGATACCTACTTAGATAGATAGCTCTTCAATAAATCATTTAGAGCACCCACTTAGCGACTAAATTTGCAAATCGTTCATATTCTTAGGGAAAGTAACAGTGACACCATAAACCTGATCCATTCAGAAACATGTTAGAAAAGGAAAAATTGTCTATGCGCTCTAGAGTGCACATGTGCATATACCCACACATCTTTTCTTTTTCCCCAGGAAAAGAGCTGAGTCATGAATGTGGGTTTCCCCCCCTACAAGTTACCCACAACATAGGTTAAATGGCCAAGAAGACTTCATTTTAAATCACAAAATCATGTTGTTGTTCTTTTCCCCTAGTGGCAGGTGTAGCACAAGTTTGATGTTGGGTCTGTTTTGCTCCCTGATTAGGCTGAAAGAGAAATGACTGGGGGGAGTTGTGGGGGGGGGG
Source organism: Terrapene triunguis (assembly GCF_002925995.2). Classification (NCBI taxonomy): domain Eukaryota; kingdom Metazoa; phylum Chordata; order Testudines; family Emydidae; genus Terrapene; species Terrapene triunguis. The sequence continues at coordinate 14,343,138 of NW_020699449.1, read as the reverse complement.
GGAGTGCGGGGAATACCACGTGATGCTCAGTAGTGACACCAATAGCAGTTTAAACAGTTTTGGATTGTTCTCAGGGAAGTCTTTTCTAGTCTTCAGCTCAGCTGGAAGGATAATGGATGTCGCTTTAGAGCCTTGAGGCATGGGAGTTGTTCAAAGAAAGGAAAAAATGTTATTAAACTGTAATGACTGAAATAGTGATATTGGCAAATAGTGTTTTATCTTTGTGAGTCTTCGTAATGGGGTACAGGGTAGTTTGGTCCTACGTCGACATTTTCAGAGGGCCAACCTGATCTGTGTCTCTTCCATGTCTGATCAGTGCCAGCTCACAAGATGTAAAAAATCCCCTTCCAGACCTCTGATTGTCTCTTCTGCTTTGTATTGGCATTCCCTGCTGCAGCTCCTATGTTTTGGTAACTGTCCCACTGATTCAGCATCTCTTTCCTGGGGAAACAGAATCCCAGAACATTGCCCCCTCCCATTCCACTTTGCACTCTGCAGTCATCCTTTCTATTTTGGTACAGTTTCTTCAGTGGAGACAACACGTCCCGTATTCGAGGGTCTCCTGATTTCACCTTCCTGATAGCCTCACAGTAGTTGCTGCCAACTAGTTTGGGCAAAGGATATTTGAGCCACATAGGTGGAGCAGTGCAGCTTCTCCGTGGAAAATTCCCAAACTGCCCCACCCCCATCATCTTGGGTTTCTGCAACAGCCCACCTAGAAAGCTGCCTCCAAGTGTTGGTCTGTTGGCCGGTCAGTTCTACTTAATGCTAAGCAGGACCATGCTCGAAATGCCTAAAGCGTCTGCTCCTGAACAAGATGCTGTATGTAGCTGGAACCTCTGATACATTGACAGGGTTGGGACTACACGCTGCGAGTCACTGGGTTTCCGGCTCAGAATGAGTCAGAGTTGCTATTAAAAGTCTTTTCTAGCCAAAAATGAACATTTTATACTTCAGAAATATTTTTACTCTTTTACTTTAAAAAATGTATTTACTTTCTTTTTCCTAAGTAACGTGAAAGCTTGAGTGGGTACAGGAAGCTGCCTCTTACATGTTTTGAAAGCGTGTAAAGGGCTCCTCTCAGCTGCAAGGTACCATGGGTCACAGGGTGAAGTAGCTCAGCCACCATACTAAAAGGGAAGCCCGGGTGTTCACTGGTAAATCATTTAAATTGTCATTAGCCAAACCTGTTGTATTTTGTCATTCATGATTTTGTACCTTTCTGCTTGGTAAGTTTTTTTTTTTTTTTAATGACACTAAGCAAGCTACTTTGAGAAAGCATTCCTTAGGCAGCAGACCTGCTTTGAGACTCATTTTCAACACCAGCCTTCCCCATTCCAAAAATTCACTTTATTTTAAAAAGTTGTGTAGCTGGCAAATGATCTATCTAGTGTTCTTGTCAATGTCATGGCCCTGTGTCGTGATGCTGAAAGGTATCTCCCCAAATCATTGTTCTGCAGTAGTTGTTTCTTTCAAAGCAGGCCTCTTGTATGGTTATTTGCTGAATTGTGTACCCACTGAATTAGTCAAAGACCTGGCTAAAACCATTTTTTTTTCTTTTCCTCTTCCCCCTCCCCCAAACTTGCTTTTGTTATGTATTGGCTTGCTAATCCTTATGTTGAGCAGTATCAGACATCACCTTTCTTGGGGGCAGTTAGTCCACCCTTCCGCTTTCTTTGTCAAAGGGCTCCCTTAATAGGAGAAGTCAACAGGGAGGACAAAAAGGATTGAAAGTTGTATTTAATCAGGGTCAGAGAGGTGGTGTTCAGAGTGACGGGCCCACAGGCAGGCTGGCCTTTTATGCTTACCGACGCAGATGGTCCCAAAGCATTCAGTTAAGGGAAGAGAAAGCTGCCCAGTGAAAGCTATTGTAGGGCAGCATCGTTACAGTTGAGAAGGGTTGCCAAGGGTAACTGGAGAGTATCACCAGTATCGTGTGATCACTAGTCTGTGCCATAGAAAACGTTAGACTGAGGATTGCTCTGCGTCCCTTGGCATCTTGATGTTCATGCGTAAGCAGTATTACCTTACATTAGTTTTTTTAATTCTTTTTTTTTTTTTTTACTTTGAGGCACACAAACTGTAAAAATCATTTGCATTTCTTAATCTGAGAATTACCTTCCAAAAACATACAGCTACTTATTTTAGAACAAGTTGCTTTTCTTCCCATAGGGAAATGTCTAATAATGTTTGAACTTATTAAGATAACACTGTGCTTATAGGAACTTAATATTTTTTAAATTGTCTGACTGCAAGAATAGAATAGCTGAGGTTTTTTTTTTTTTTTTTTTTTTAAGAGGATGCATTATTCAGTATTCAGAGAGCCTGGGGTGGCATGCTAAATTTTTGGAAACAGTATCCAAATTTACCCCAATGGGATCACTTGAGTTCTCCCTTTGGCTTAAGAAAATAGCATATTACAGCATGTAAAATATGTTTTTGACAAAAATCACGTAATGCGTTTTTGAAACAAAAAGCCCCACCGACTTTCATATTGAGACCAAAGGATTCAACATTTATCAATGCCTAGGCCTTGCATTAAATGTCAGTAGAAGATATAAACAAATGCATGCACCCTGAGTCCAGGAAAGAAGGTGAGCATGGTAAATTAGTGGGCCACATAGACCACGAATATGATCTGACTAGATAAGCTGAATTCTCAGATCCCCAAATCTGAGCTTTCAGGTTCAATCCTCAGCTGCAGCTGAGCTCAGTTTGGTGCAGCTGAGGAGGGAAGGGCAAAGGTGGCTCTTAGCCACCGTTTGCAGCTCCCTTATCCTGGGGTTGGCTAGAAGCCAGTTTGTCCCCGGTGCAATTTAGAGAAGACATGGTGCCCAGAGGGGCTACAGGGGAAGTGGCGTAGAACCAGCTACGCCACCCAGGAATTCCCCACACTAAGGGAATCTTCAGCTGGCTGGGTAAGCTGGCTCTATAGCCCGCTTGTACCTCCAGAGAAGTGCAAAGGGGCTGAAGTGAGGGTCAGGTTCTGGCCTTCATTTTTTCTTTTTTCACACTTGGATGTTTTCAGATTAAGCCATTGTCATTTTACTCTGTGTTCATAAAAGAATTTATGGGGTAGTCTTCTAAAATGTAATAGCAGGTGTGTAACAAACACAAATACAGCAAATCTTGATGTAATTTCTCTTGTGGTTCAAAATGAATGATAGATTACGTTTTAATTTCATGTGTGTCTTTTATAAAATAAATGTCTAGGGATTTGAGTAAGGAGTTAACATCATAAGGAGGTAGACATCTGCAGGAGTTTCATTTTAAAAAATCTACTAAATATTTATTTGATCATGAAGCTGTTTTATTGAAATATGTGATTATGCAATCAGTATTTTTCTCTATCCAGCTAAAGGTTTTATACTGCCACCCACCACCATAGTCTCTCAGTGTATTCCATTTAAAATCGACAGCAGTAGGGAAGTTCATAGTGGTCTTTATACAACCACTGGCTCTCACCTGTTCTAGGGGTATAAAAGTGCTGTGATAGGGTTATATTTGTGTATGTTTTTAGAAGGGAAAGAAGTAGGTAGAAGGATCATGTTGGTGTTGTGAGAATGTCATTCTTGCTATAGTGGTAAGGTTTTGTCAAAGAGGAAAGTTTTTGTAGTATTTTCTGAAGATGAGCAGATTCTAGAATCAGAGTATAATAAATCTTGTAGAAAATCACTAAAGTTGGTGGCAAGTGTGAAATTCTGATAGAACATGTTGTCAGGGACCATGATGAAAGACAAGCTAATGTTTCTAGAACAACTTTAGACATATTTCTTTAGGGTGGCCACTTAATGGTTATTTGCTTGGATAATTGGGCATTGCTTTCCTAGATAAATAATATCCAGGTTTTGAATAACTAATTTACGTGAAGTTTGTTATAATCTAGCATATTTACTTGAAAGCATTTATGCCTAGTAGTTTGTACTATTGTCATGCTGTTCCTTCTAGATTTCTAGAATTATATAAAGATTCCTACTGAGAAGCAGATTTAATTTTATCACAGCATCGATGAAACCCCCCCCCCCACATACTACTTTCTCATTTCTGTAAGAAATAGGAATGTTAATGCCGCCACATTTTATACTTTCTTCTTTTTTTTCTCTCTCTATTGATCTAGTTTCTATTCTTCTTTACTCTGTACAAAATATGGATTAGATTGAGCACATGGGAAAAGTAAGTGAGCTCTAGGAATAAAAGAATGCATATCAAATTTATGTTCCATACATTTTCTTTAAACGGAATATGTGATTTGAAAACTTACATAGTAGACAAGAAACTGAATTCACAAATATATGTTCCATCACAGAATCAAATCTTAGTCTGGCTTCTGAATCAGTGGCATGTAATTGTATGTAACAAAAGTAAAAGGAGATACGATCTTCTAGGAATTTATTTGTAACCAACCTAACAAGAATGTAAAGCAAGATTATCTAAAGTTGTCACTAAATTAAGACATGACATATTTTTTTCTATATGAATGCCAACATTTTACTAGTCTGCTACCTTTTATTAGGCCTTCGTTTTAAAAACTCAATATATGAGAATTCAAATATTGTAAGCCTTAGTAATGTCACTTAAAGGAAACTTTCCGAATTCTCAGTTTAGATCCAGACTCATTCAAGGTCATGTGCTCTCTGAAAGACACAGGCCATTCGAGTTGCGTATGCGTGAAACAGTTACTAGTTACAGTTAGATTCTGTATCCATTGCCCGGCTCAGTCAGTTTGAGCTTGCTCGGTTCTGTTAGTCTCCTTTACAGACATTGGAAAGACCAGGGCCTTCCACCTCTTTGTTTCCCAAAAGCCCTGTGTGATTATCATCACTGTCACTGAGGCCTTGCACTCCATCTACCTGTTCCTATGCAATGCAACTGAGAGGATTCCATCGGTCAGTTGAGGAGGATGATATAGATGTAGGGCCACCCAGAGTCTCATCCATTTTCCTCCTCTACTGCTTATTTGTTATTTTAGAGCTATAATGTGTGAAAGAAGAGTGGCCATCCCAATTCACATGGGTCTCCTTGCGCCAGCTTGTGATGTCTGTCTTACTCCCGCGCCCAACCCTTGGGCCTCCATGGGTATGTCTACACAGCAATTAAACAACAGTGGGTGGCCTGTGTCGGCTGACTCAGGCTCACAGGGCTCGGGCTGCAGGGCTGTAAAATTGTGGTGTGGATGTTCAGGCTCATGCTGGAGTCCGAGCTCAGGGGACTCCAGTCTGAGCCTGAACGTCTACACCGTAATTTCACAGCCGCACAAGCCTGAGTCAGCTGATGTTGGCCAGTTGCAGGTGTTTAATTGCTGTATAAACTTACCCCAAGAAAGCACGGAATAGCTCATCCATTGTTGTCATCAGAATTGTGTTGGTGCCATGTACTGATCTGAAGCATTATTGTGAGAGGTTCAGGATGTCGGACATCACATTTTATTGGTGTTTTTTGTCCATTCCTTCTGAATTTTGCCTAGCATAAGAGGGTGGCAGTTGGCGAGATTATCTGCATCAAATATTCTTTTTTGGGGAGAGGCAAATGGACTATCATATAATTCGGGAAAGTTGGTAGGTTGCAGTCTGTGAATGAGGCATTTATCCTCTTCTTCGGTGGTGGAACCAGCAGCTCTTTGTGGTTGTTGCTAGCCAGGAGCAGAATCTGTTTCACAAACAGCAGTGTAAACTTAGAACTTCCATACATATGATGGAGTAAACCTGAGTCAAAAGTGGCAGGAATGATTATTGCTCACAGATTTGGTTTGTGGAGAGGTTGTCCCATATGCGGGGTGGTTTTGGTCTTTGCTTTTGTTTTGTTTTTTTTATTTAGCAAAGTAGGGTAAGAGCACAGTGCCAGTGTTTGGGTCTTTCACTTGGTCTATGCAGTTCAAGCTGATTAGTTTGTTCACTATTTAGCAGGGTGGAATCATTTAGATAGTTCTTTAAGATCACCCCATTTTTTAAAAAATTACACATTTTAAATCAGTGTTACTAAGCTGCAAACTCATTTGAAAATGTATACTATTGCAATTTTAGATTAAAATGTATAATTAAGTTTAGTCAAAGAACAAAATGTTGAAAATTAAAGTTGAATTTTAATTCACAACATTTTTCTAAAGTCGAATAAAAATCCTTGCCAATACAAAGCAAACTCACTACGGTGTTAACACTGAAAATGTTGTTTGGAGTAAGAACACTTATTAAAGAAATGTCAATTTTATTAAAACTTGTTTTTATGCACGCAAACTCACAATTGTGTTAACACATCAGAATCTTTCCTAAAATGTTCTTTTAAACGTGATTCAAATCACAAGTCAATTACTGCAGAATTCTATTATTTAAATTCACTGAGCGTGCTTAAAACCTTTCAGAATTAAAATGCTTGAGAAGGAAAGTGAACTTTGAAACCCTGATTGTTTCCATGTGTTTTCTAATCTTAGAGTGCACCAGACCCAACTATCATCCAACATCATCAGAAGACAATGTAGCACTTAACAGTGCTTTCCTGATCACATTCTTGTTTTCTACCAGAGTGAGATTTCCAGGAGATTTACGTTTTTCAGTATTTCACTGTGGAACATGACTTTTGAACTAGAGGAGATTTGGTTTACAGTTCAGTTACTGATGTCAGTAACCAACATCCAACATAAACCTCTTCTGCATAATCATGAGCAAGTGCTGATTCCTCTGTTGTGAGTGGATACAGGAACACACAGGGATCAATCATAGACTATAGAAATGGAATGGTTTGATTTTAATACTTATTGATTATAGAAGCTTGATTATAATGCATTCAGAACACACACATTTTGAAAGGTTTTTTCCCCCCTGATTTCGTCCACACATCAACAGCTTCAGCAATGGAGCATGAATTCCTCTGTACAGAATCAAGTACCATTGCTATTGGCTTCAGTGTTTGGAGCAACTCCCCAGCAAACTTCTTCAACCGATATTTGGGACCTTCTGGCAAACAGGGCCAATATTCTGTCTGTACTCTTCACATATTTTCATTAAGTTGGGCCAGTCTGAAACAAAAACTTCTAGATAATCCGCCTTATGTTTGAGGCGTGACAAATGCACAGCCGCCTTCCTTTTTTGTAGCCAGTAGCTGCAAAGTGGTTGTTATGAAAACACAAAAAAGAGCACAAAGCCAATCTTGCAAATGGATCCACATGGGCCCACCACTGTGCCCATGCAGAACCCCATTGAAGTAACTGAGGCTGCAAGGGGGTGCAAGGGTCTTCCTGTGAGCAGCTCACGTTGCAGGGGTGGGGCCTTAGATAATATGATTTCTCATCTGTCTTTCTTCCATGTCTTTCTATAGTAATTTGAAAATGTGTGCAGAACAGTCATATGTCACTGCGTTAATAGCCTCTCTTGCTTGCAAAGCTCACTTCGTTAGTGAATCTAAGGGATTTTAGTACCATGCCAAAGAGCATCTCTGTTTATTCCTTTGGCAAGATTTATCTGGAAGAAAGCTGTACTTGTTTACATCACTGCAAGGGAGATTTGCAATTTACCAGTGGGTCCTGGTGATATGATTTTTGTTTGTGGGATAGCTTCTGCCACTCCTATAACATTTGCACAAGAAGAAAACAGAAGCCAAGACCACCGTGGCAGAAGACCAAAGAATAGGTAAACGTGTCTGGAGGGCTGCATAAGACACGTTTGACACAGCAGTTTATTCAGAGGCAACAGAGTTGAAGAATACTGGCCTGTTTTTTGAGATCTGGTCAAGAATGGAAGATCTGCTGCTGAAAGGCCCTATTCTCTTCAATATAATGTCTGATAACTCTCTGAAGAAACTGGAACACAAGGCACTCCCTCAGGTTTTTGGATCTCTTGCAGGCCTTACTAAGAGAAAGTTGACAACATTCTGCTTCCAGAAGCAGTCTCTTCCTCAGCAAGTCACTGGTCATTACTAACAATCACTCTCTACTAGGTGTAGAGGAGAAGAGCAGAAATCAAAGCCCTCAACTTTTTTTCTGTTGCACCATCTGAAAAATCTGCAGATAAATAGCAGGTTTAATAGCTTCCTTGGGAACCCTTCTCTGCTACTTACGGACTACTATCACCCTTTCCCATCCTCCTTTTGGGATCATGACTGTTTTCTGCAGTATGAGTGGAACTACTACAGACAACTGGGTATTAGAAATTATTCAGAAAGGATACCCCCATTCCCTGTCCCCTTATGGGGAGCCTCTCATGAAAGGCTATGTATTTCTTTATAACGCCACATTTTTTTTTTGCCCCTGGGTACAATTAAAGAGTGATATTTAAAAGGAGAGGTTCTAGTCTCTTTATTTTCTCATTCCCGGATGACTTTGTCCCATATTGAACCTTAGAATATTGAACTAGGACCACAGATGGGTAAAATTCTGTGTGCTATTAACTTCCCTAAGTTCTCAAGCTTGGTTTGTGGCTCCTGACATTAGGAATGCCACTCCAAATTTTTATTAGACCAAATCATTGAAAATACTTAAGGTTCATTGTTAAGACAATTATCTTTATCAATACCGAATACTACTTTTTGGACCTTTTATAGCTGCTAGACTCTTTACCAAATGGCTGACAGTTGTGGCTTGCTCTTTTACAACAATGAAGTATCCATATGTATTCCTCCATAGCTAACTAATTTTCAAGGATACAATCTCTACAAGGAAATCTATTTTCTTCCCTAAGTGTGAACATGAACCTCAAGGGGCCAGGTTTTCAAAAGCCCTTAGCACCCATCAACTCCCAATTAGGCATCTAAATCAGCGGCCAGATTTTTTTAAATAACTCAACCCTCATTTTGGAGCATAGTTCTCCAGGGAAGCTGCTGGCTGTTGCGCCATTGTGAAAATCCAGCCACTTTATTTGCAACATTTCAACATCGAAACAACATGTGGTGGTTCTTGAGACTTCTGAGTCTCGTGGCCTCTGAACATATTTAATACTGTTAGCTAGACTCAATATGAGATGTCTGCAGAGTTGGTTAAAGACCGTGTATCACCCTGGGCAAGGCAGCTTAAGATTTCTGGTGACACTGACTCAGGAGATACAACACACTATTCAGGCAGGCAATGCATGAGGATGTCTCCAAGGGAGCACCTTTCAGTGTTTCTCAGCAATCAGCGGTGATTCTGATGGATGCTTTGGGCAATGGCCTAAAGAACTTGCTTAGATTGTGATACAATTTAAGATCTTAGAAATCCAAAGAGACCAGCCTTAGAGCTGAGTATGATACGTGTAATTTTGTGTTTTCTTCCCACACATTAGACATGTTTAAACAAATCTTCACTAATAGCACCACTGCTGTGTATTTCATAATGGACAAAGAGGGGAGTTAGCTCTTGACTAGTATGTCAAAAGGGTACCTAACTTTAGGAATGGTGTATCCTGGATCAGATAACTCCTTTGGCCCTTTGTTTTCCCAGCAAGGACAATATGTAAGTAGACAATCGGAGGTGGAAATGTAGTGTTCCAAATGCTTGATCGGTCAAGTATGTTGTGGTTATTCCAATCTTCATCAGCTGGGAGTTTCCTCAAACAGATCTCCGTCCTTCAAAGAAAACCATGAAGTGCCTTTAATTCTGTTCCTGAAGTTGCAAAGATCCTGGGTCCCTAACGTAATTCTTCCTCAAGAGTGTCCTGTGTGCCTTTCCTACTCTATCTCTGTGATCCAGGCTCTTGAGGCAGATCAAAAAGGGCACTACTTATGACATGACACAGGTGATAACTCTAGGTTAGGATCATCAGTTCTAGTTCTTAGTCTTAGCCCTGGCATCAGAACCTCCAGCTCCTCTGAATCTCCTGTTTTAAGGTGATGGCCACATTCTTCAGCTAGTTCTGAAATTTCTGAGTTATACTGCTGAATTCTGATAGACTATTTTCAAGAGGTACAACAAATCCTTTTAATGAAGAAGACCATATGTCTTAAATTGCAAAGATATTTTCATTGCGGTTTTCTAGCAAGAGATCTGCTCAATTGTTTTCCACGATTCTTTTAAATTTGGGCTGCTCATTATCACTTATGAGTTCTAGACTCTCCTTGAGTCCTGTTAGTCTCTGATACCCATTTCTGCATTAAAAGTTCAATACAACGTTTCCCAGAGTTCACACATCCTACTGTATATTTGTAAGTGTTGCTGCATGTCGTTCTACGTGTGTGTGAGCCATCACTTGTTGGCACCTTATTCAAATGCTTCCAGAGATGAAAAATTAGAGCCTTTAGCAGAATGCTGCTCATACCAGCAATCACTAAAGTGCATTTTTAGTATCAATAACATCAACCGGTGAGAGCCAATCTACAACGGCTGATTCTCCTTATATTTTGTTCTTGAAGAATAAGGTGGTTTATGCTCAAACTGTCTGTCTTCATACTTTGCAAAGGAGCTGTGCTATAGGTCTGAGATACCATTGGCCTCTAAACAGTTGTTTTAGGCAGGCAACTTAGTTGAAGCATTGATGGACCCAGAGGCATGCGCAACGGGTGGTAAGCAGGGGCACGAGCCACCCCAATCAGTGGGGGCCCAGAACTCCTCTAGGCTGGGGCAGGGAGAGCGAGCTCCTCCGGCCCTGGGGCCATGGGGGGAGAGACAGCTCCTCCGGCTGCCGGGGGAGAGACAGCTCCAGCCACAGGGGCTGGGGAAGAGGGCGAGTGAGCTCCCCAGGCCAGGGCAGGGCTGGAGAAGGGGGGAACCAGCTCCTCTGGTCATGCAGGGCCACAGAAAGTGTCCTCCCCCACGAAAAGCAACCAAATTTTTATTCCTGTGCACATCCCTGGATGGACCAATTCAATTGAAATAAATGCATTTGAGGAAATCTAAACATGAATCTAATCAAGAGACTTCTTTTCAACCACACTGTAAAAAGAGAAAACTTACCAGTCTGTCTGAGACAAGGGCATTTTTGTTGCTTTCTTTAGAAGATGGAAATTTTAAATATTTCCTAATAAGCAGGAAATTCTTGTTACCAGAATGTTGCAGTTATGTTGTCGTTACAATACAGCCGTCTTGTTACACCAGATAAATAGGCTCCAAACAAAGCAGGGTAAATTCAAAGCCTTGATTCCTATGTAATGTTGCAAGCCGTGACTTCAGAGTATTGGCCCATATTAAAAAGTAATTCTTTTAAAGACCTAACTCCATTAAATACACATTGAAATTTTAATTTTTATCTCTCTCAAGCAAACTGCCTCTGCCAGATCTCGTATTCCAGAGCTCCGTTGGGCACCGTGACTTTGTCATGGTGAATGTTATACAGAGATTTGTTAACAGTATTGTGGTAGCCATGTTGGTCCCTGGATGTTAGAGAGACAAGATGGGTGAGATAATATAATAGTCTAATAAAAGATATTGCCTCACCCACCTTGTGTCTCTAACACAGAGATTTGACAGAACAAGATTCCAAAGTCTTCTTTCTTGCCTGGAATTGTGAGAGGATAATACATTAGCAGTATATTATATTAATGAAACTGGGATTGATTCTCTCCTTGTTGCAGAAAGAGGGTTTTTGTTGCAAGAATACACTCCCTAGCTGAGGTGCTAGATTTTCTACAGTTATGTTCAGTGAAGAACTGAACCATCACCACTCACCAGCCTCCAGTCCTTTGCATTGTTATGGGGAAGACAGATTGTTATCGAATACTCCATTCCCATCTTCTGGTCATTCATTAGATTGATAATTCAATTGTGATTTTTGTGAAACAATATAAATCCTCAATTAATTAAATGATTAAATATTTATCATTGACTATACAGAAAAAATTCAATATCCAACAGTATTTAATTATACAATTTTGAGTTCAATATACCTCAGTTAATATGAACATGGACCCAAATGTCTTTAGTATTCAACAATGGAAGCTGTTACATCTCCTTCATGCCTAGTGAAAATAAAATGAAGTCTTTAGCTAACCCAGCACCAACAGTAAAATCAGCATATAGATTAAAAGCAGTTGTCTGGGAAAGCAACGGTGATGCTGCTATAAGGGAGGGGCTTTGAAGAACTAAAATTGGCATAATTTCATCACCTTCCAACAAAGGAGACTGCCCAGAGATCTTCAAAATGGTGCATGGCCTTGGTGTCCTGCACTGCTTGCTGATATTTAGATTGGTGGCTACTAGGAATATCTCTTCCCATTTGAATCTGACCAGGAGACTGTGCTAGGTACAGACCTCGCCTTGGTGATTCATGCTGTCGTGACATCCAGGCTTTGATGAGTGCTCAGCTTTGTACCTTAGAATGAATATGCAAACCTAGTGGGGTTGGGAGAGGGCAAGACTCTACTGGCTGAGAATATGGCAGCTGGAGCTTATCAACCCAATGCTGTGGTCATTATGCGGGCTCCACAATGAATATGAGATCCAATTCAAAGTCTTGGGGTCTAATCCTTAAGGTTCTCTCTGAGTTAGTTTTGGGCTGCTTGAGGCATGACCTCTCTCGTCATGCACTGCTACAGACTAGGGACCGAATGGCTAGGCAGCAGTTCTACAGAAAAGGACCTAGGGGTTACAGTGGATGAGAAGCTGGATATGAGTCAACAGTGTGACCTTGTTGCCAAGAAGGCTAACAGTATTTTGGGCTGTATAAGTAGGAGCATTGCCAGCAGATCGAGGGACGTGATCGTTCCCCTCTATTCGGCATTGGTGAGGCCTCATCTGGAGTACTGTGTCCAGTTTTGGGTCCCACAGTACAAGGAGGATGTGGAAAAATTGGAAAGAGTCTAGCGGAGGGCAACAAAAATGATTAGGGGTCTGGAGCACATGACTTATGAGGAGAGGCTGAGGGAACTGAGATTGTTTAGTCTGCAGAAGAGAAGAATGAGGGGGGATTTGATAGCAGCCTTCAACTACCTGAAGGGGGGTTCCAAAGAGGATGAAGCTTGGCTGTTCTCAGTGGTGGCAGATGACAGAACAAGGAGTAATGGTCTCAAGTTGCAGTGGGGGAGGTTTAGGTTGGATATTAGGAAAAACTTTTTCACTAGGAGGGTGGTGAAGCACTGGAATGGGTTACCTAGGGAGGTGGTGGAATCTCCTTCCTTAGAGGTCTTTAAGGTCAGGCTTGACAAAGCCCTAGCTGGGATGATTTAGTTGGGGATTAGCCTGCTTTGAGCAGGGGGTTGGACTAGATGACCTCCTGAGGTCCCTTCCAACCCTGATATTCTATGATTCTATGATCAAAACCTTCCGTGTCAACTATCCACCTCAGGAACAATGGAGCCATCTCTAACAAGAATAAGTCTTATGAGAGCTGCCGACAGACCTCTTTAATGACACACTCACAGCTACAGAATTGTGTTCCTCAGGAAATTAGAATGAATTCAAATCTTGCCTTCTTCAGGAGAAAGTGCAAGGACTATCTGTCTTATTTCTTCCACAGGAGTCATAAACAAAGAAACAAAAATGCTACACATTATGCAGGGAGAACACCTATCCACAGTAAACTGTCTTCCTATCAAATGTGTAGTTGTGGCCTTGCTGGTCCCTTGTCCCACCTTGTGTCTTCCTGTAAAACACTTAGGCACTACAATAATGAATGTTGGTTGGATACCTAATAGGCATGTTACAGTTACCATTTAGAAAGTATATTTAGCAGTGACTAATTTTCCAATTAGTATTTTTTCATTGAAAAAAATCACTACACTATTTAATCAATTTTTTTCACTTAAAAGTGATACAGAATCTTGTGCAGAAATAAGTGAAAAATATGGCCCTTGGGGCGGAAAGAAAAAAAAGTGATTTTTTTTTTTTCAAAACTAGTAATCAATTGTAATCAAATCTAATCTTTTTTTATACCCTGGGACTATGTAATCCATGAGTCTGGGGTATCAGCATTTGTTGTGGAATTCAACCATAACCCACATATTGCCACAAAATTGTACTTCAGAATCTGTCTTGCATTTATTTAATAATTTGTTTCTAAAGATGCTGGCTGTCATGCTAATCTTAAACCATAAAGACTATAAACTAATGCAGTGGTGTGTTCCTGCATCTGCAGACTGAAACAATAGCTCTGAAAGATGTGAAGTGCCCCATTTGTATCAATGGGATTTTGTCTCTATAACCTAAAGATGACCATTTCATTGTCAACATTAACTGTTTCACTGATGATTATTTTAGCATAAACTTCTAGCTAATGTGCTTATCCTACAATCAGACTGTCTCCCACACCATCCCAGTTGCCCAAAGCTCAACCGCCCCTTGCCCAGTTGCCAAAACCTCCAGCTTCCCCCATGACAACTTCTGTGGTGGTTACATGTGTCAGTACAAAAAATAGGGCATGTCATCAAACACTTAACATGTAGTGATAACATGGATTTGGATATCCAAGTAAGTAGTTTAGGATCTGCTGTTCTGATCATCTTATTCATTTTCATAATTAATTCAAACCTTATTTTTATTTAAGCTATGTTGATGCAGATTTTCCAGTCTGCCATGGTAGAGTATAGGAGAGACCAGAGACCTTGCCCCAGAGTACACAGGTTTTGTTTATAGTCAACCAGATACAATATCTGTTCCTGATCTCTACAGCAAGCATGCCTAAACATTTAGTACAAGTCCAAGGAGAATCTACACTGCAGTCCAAGGCCCCAGGCACATAAGAATTGAAATTAAAAAGACTGTCCCTCCTCCTCTGAAATAATTTCTCTCTAAGCCAACTTCTCTATCACACATTCCAGAGAAGAGATGTTAATGTTAGACCACTTTGTCATTGTCATCATCATTCCACTTAAAAAAAAAAAAAAAACCCTCAATATTTACTTTCCAAATATATTTTGCTTGTCTGTCTTATCTGTTCATGCATCCTTCAAATATAACATTTCATATTTATTTCTCCACCAAGAATTGTTGGCATCTTAAAAGATACTTAGGACAACTTAATTAAATGCCTCCCTGTTCAAAGAAACTAGTCATTCTCTTTCCACAATCATACAAGACATGGCCAAAAGGTGAATGTTTGGTGTGAGGGCTAGTTCTGTTTTTGCCTTGCTTGGCTAAATCAAAAATCAAAGTATAGACAATTGGATTTCTAAATTACATATTATACATTTATTCTCCAGTGGGAATAAAATGTTCAGGTTTGTCTCCTTTTCTCTGTTTAACTTTGACTGCTGTGAACAATAGAGAGAATAGCTCTGCAGCTGAGCTACTTATTTTTTTTAATCTATTCATTTTATACTTTTCAGACAGATTTTTCCCCGGGGTGAAACAAAGGTTAACTGAAATTTCCTCTGTTGTGTACCTGAACGAATCAGCAGTTTGAGAAGGAAATCCCATTGATGGGCAAAGAGAGTGACAGGCTCTATTTAAAGAATTCCCCCGACTGTGTGGTAGACCAACCATGCCATGAATTTAACTGTTCCTGTGGTCCCCATACTTGTACCCACCAAAAAAAGAGAAAAACCTACTTTGTTCTGCAAATGTTGCACTAAGCTTTGAAAACCATGAGCCATTGAGTTTTGTGAATTAACATTAGCAGCAGTGGCCAAGACTTAGGGGAGAGGGTATCTATCACAGAATATACAAAACAGATGGAAAATTACACATTTATATAATATACAAATCCACACATGGTGTGTGTGTGTATATTTTAACGTATACATGTGTATCAATATATAATTTTGCATGATACATACTCTTCAAGATTGTGAACTATTATATATTCACTGTTTACTCTCTTTATATATTCACTGTTTACTCACTGTTTTTGCTCTACATATTTTTATTCACATTACAGTTCTTAGAGCATCTTACACACACAAAAACAGAAAAGAAAGAAGCAGTAAAATGAGGGGGAAATACATGTGTATATGTTTTATAGCCAAAAAACTGCAGAACAGTTACACTGCACAGAGCAGAAATATGAAGCAGTCCTGAACCTTTAAAAACTGTTAAAAGAAAATTTATGTACCAGTACTTGGTAAATTTTTGTATTTAAAAGGCTGCTTTAAATATGAAAAGCAAGCATCTCCACTTAGATTAAACACTCTTAGTTCATGTGTACTTCAAGACTTGTGAACCTTCTTGAAAATCCCAGTTTTAGCCCTGCGGTGGGCCCCAAGAGAATATGTTGCCTAGGGATTATAAATACCATGTCATAGCCCCCAACTGTCAGACTTTTCTTCTCTTGTGATGACAGTTAAAGTCTACTCCCATAGGTAATAGGTTGGTAAAGTTTGTTTAAAGTTATTTTAACAGGTCTTGAAATGATTATATTCAGGTTTTTGGGGTTTTTTTTAAACTTTCTATATACCAATTTTTTTATGCTTGAAGCAAAATCATATGTTTTGATACATTTCAATGTGAGTTGGCTTTCCGTGAATGTTCACTGGTAGATTTGGGCCAATAAGTGGCTTTAAAGAGTACCATAGTGCACCAAGATAATGGCTGCTAAAGATAAATTGTCACTATTATCATGAGAGTGACCAAAACAACACAGAGGGCTGATGAGAAATGTCAGAGAGAAGGGAGGTGGTGTGTTTTGCTATTGTGGGAGGAGGGAGGTTCTGTCCTTGCCATAAGGAAATTTTTCATGTTGGACTTCTATCAACTACTGTATGAACTGATTTTTCAGTGGGAATCTATGGATCTCTTGCAAAGTTCTCTACTTTTAAGGGATATTGACACATAATCTGTTCCAACAGCAGGTGTCTATTTCAGTAAGTCATCTCTTTATCATCAAAACAAAAGTTGAGAAATCCCTTGAAGTGTCTAAGGAAGTCTCAGAGAACAGCCTTTACAGCAGCTGATTCCAGTTCTTCTCCAGAAATAGTTCTTCAAAATGACCGAGTGGTATATCCAGAGCTTCATCTGCTGCTGCTTCTCTGCATCATTTAGCCTTGATCTGCTGCCTAGGGTTGTGTGAGTTCAGATGCCAGTACCCTCCATACAAGTTTTGTACTCATCAGTCACTACTGGAGCTGGGGAAATCGGAACGTTAGGATCTAGGTCTGCGTTCAGTCTTTTGAAAATATGTCATAAACGCTGCCAACTGTTGTTTAGGCCTGGAGGTGCCTCTCTTCATCCAGTTGCATTTTAGAATGTTGTGAACCACCTGAGTTCAATTCGATTTAGATGTTCTTTGAATGGAAACCTTAAGTGGAATAAGCAACAGGGTTATTAGCAGAGACCATATGTTGATGCCTGTAAAGCAGCCATTGTCAATACAGATTTCAGCCTGTAATATATGGGTATTTAGAATACAGCCTAATCGAGGAAAAATATTATCTTGTTGGAATAGCATTTCTTGTACTTCTGCAGAATCAGAAGTTTTTGGAAACAGTGGCTTTTTGCCTTGAAGAGTGGCAGGAATAGAGAGAGAGAAAAGAAGAAGAAGCAGAATTGAGTCAGTTTCTACAATCTGAGTTGCCTAGGGACTAGTGCACAGTTTTTAAACTGAAAATAAAATTTGCATGGGCTTTCCCAGTATAAACAAATAAAGGTAAATACTTTGGCCGTTTTTGTTCCATTATTTTTCAGAGTAGAACCCCTATAGAGTGTAAGTTTTGGGGGGCAGGGACTCTTTCTTACTGTGTGTGTACAGTGCCTAGCACTATAGGGCCCAGTTCTCTCTTGGCCTCTCAGCACTGCTATAATAAATATGATTGATTAATTAACCTCATTTTAAAACCTGGTCTTTCCACATGGCCTTTGCATGATAATTGTGCATTGAAAAAGTTCATTTAAAAGACTCAAGTCAGGAGGTTGAGGGTATAAAAAACATCATGAAGCCTTGTTCTTTCATCTATGCCTCATCTGTGTTCTGTGTGCTTCTGATCTGTATGTGCACACAGTATTATGTGTGGATTGTATTGTCTGTGTTGTATTTAGAATGAAAGGTCATTGGAGAAATTCATATTTTTTTCCCTGTACATTGCCAAGCACATTGTTGGAGTTCTACTGAGGGTGGTGGTGGTAATAATAATGTCTCTGCACTCTATGACCAGCAAATTGATTGTTGGTTTTAATAAACAGAATATGCACTCAACATCAAAATTCAAACATTTATTTTCCTGTAAGCAAAAGACAAACTTTGTATATCTGTTACCACCAGTCACAACAAGAAGTGAATTTTCCATGATAGCTTGGAAAACTGTACCACATTAAACGCAGAGAACTTGCCAAATTTCTGTTCCATTTCTAAAACAAGAGCTGTAAAAAACATCAGAAAACTCCATCACAGAAAATTCTATTGTAATGATATTTGAGTCGCAATGAGGTAAACAAAAATATTTACTGATTTAGAAACCCTAGAAGATTCAGATGCATTTAAAACCTGCTGGCATTAAATTAGTCTTTTATGGAGAAGGGATTTATCTTTACCCATTTAAAGTTATTATTAATTATTTGTAATGAGGTAACGCTCAGAGGCCAGGATCCCATTGTGCCAGGCATATGAGTCAGAGATGGCCCCTGCCCCAGAGAGCTTACAGTCTAATATAATTGTGATTATATTATAATTAAATACAATTATGGAATTAAGATTTTAATGTGATTTGGAAACCAGGGATGCTTGCATCCATCTTCCCACCATAAGAAAAATCTCTCGCCTATTTTAGAGGGTATGTTTGTTTCATTGTAAAGTTGAATGCACAAGTGCCATCAAACATTAAGCTCACTGCATACTGTTACCAAAGAAACTTAGTATGCATAATGTCTTTTGGAGACATTGGAGATGCGATTAGTCTTAGACTGGGGTTAACCACTCCAGAGAACAGGATAAAATTCTCCAGATTCCCTGCTGAGAGGACTGAAGTGCAATGTTCCTAGTGGTGTAAAAGGTCTCATTTCTCCCAGAGATTGAAAGTCAGGTCAAGTTGTATGCTTGACTGCAAAGGTGACATCTTCAAATCCCTAGATCATTGGTTGTAGCAGAATAACCCACGTTTTAGGATCATAGATAAGGAATCAGTTAAGTTGTAGCTCAGCCTAAATTTATTTTCTCTCTTAAGGGAATCCATTGCCCTGCCAAGCTTGGAAATGCTGGATTTTTCCACCTTTGCCATGTCTCAGAGGCAAGCAAAAAGGTCCACTGCCTCCCCTCCCCCCGGAGTAGCACCCTCTATAGGTGCATTTGGTGAACTGTATTGTCCCCTGACTGCCCCCTCCTGAGAACCCCCCAACCTAACTGCCCCCCTAGGACCCTACCTGTCCCCTGACTGCCCCGACCCTTATCCACACCACCACCCCATATTCACACCCCCGCCCCCAGACAGACCCCCGGGACTCCCATGCCCTATCCAACCGCTCCCTGTCCCCTGACAGGACCCCCAGAACTCCCGACCCATCCAACCCCCTCTGCTTCCTGCCTGCCTCGACCCCTCTCCACACCCCCAACCCATATCCACACCCCCTCCCCCAGACAGACCCTGGGGACTTCCACGCCCTATCCAACCACTCCCCGCCCCCTGACAGGACCCCCAGAACTCCTGACCCATCCAACACCCCTTACTCCCTGTCCCCTGACTGCCCCCTCCAGAACCCCCCTGCCCCTTCTCCACCTCCTGGCCCCCGTACCGTACTGTGCGGCGCGCTGGGCAGCAGGGGAGGAGGAGGAGGAGGGAGGAGCTCGAGAGCTGCCGGAGGCCGATGTGAACGGCCCAGCAGGTGGTGATCTGAGAAGGGGGGGGGAGAGAGGGGAGGGGAGGAGCTCTAGTGCCCGGCCGGAGGGGGAAGCGGAGGAGGGGCTCTGGCTGCCGGAGCCCCATGCGAGTGGCAGGATCCGTCCGGCTGCCCTGTCAGCCGTGCCCCGCTCTTCATGGGGGGGAAATCCCGGACATTTTTAGACATTTACAAATTCCCCCCGGACGCTATTTTTAACTAAAAAAGCCGGACATGTCCGGGAGAATCCGGACGAATGGTAACCCTAATAGAAGATGTTCCTTTCACAGAACTCTTATTTCCATCCAAGCACTATACATTTAACATCATCCCCATTCTCATTTACTTTGGCACCTTCCTCTCTCACCACACCCCAAACTGACAGAATGTTGATATCAGCTGGAGGCACACAAAGCCATTCTCCTCCCCACCCTCCGATCCAAATGCAAAAAGTTCATAAGGCTAAACAGAAGAATAAACAGGCATGTATTTTCTCATCAAATTATGTGAATGAATGAATCATAAATAAAAAGTATCTTAATGTGGTTACCAAAAATGACAAAGGTAGAAAAAAAATTGAAGTATGAGAAAATCCATTAAAAATAAAATAATTTAAGTGTGGCAGGTCTGTGTTGTGGGGGTTTACCTTGATACCATGTGAAAATTAGCAGCTTCCTTTGAATAACACATGCATTTGTGGCTATGAGATTCTGGTGCAGTCACTTACTGGAGATGGAGAAAGCCCCAGGGGAGATTATCAGAATAATTTTTTAAAATGTTAATATCCTTTCACAAAGGCACTGTGAGCTGTTTAAAAAAATAGAAAGAAAAGTGGTGTTTTTGCATAAATAAAATAATTACCGAAGAAACCATAGACAGTATAAAGAATTTAATTACCAAAATGTTTGTGAATGCCTACATCAAATGGATAAAACGATATTTAGTAAAGAGATGCATTATGTTTTTACAGTCCTTTATAGCTATGCCCCCCAAAAAGTGTGAAGTGAAAAGGGGACATGTGAACCCCCAGAAGAACAGGAATTAAAATATAGCTGAGTGGTTTTATTGAGTACTAAAAACATGGGGTTAAATCTTTGCACATTTTTCCACATACAGAGAATTATCATCTCGGAATAGTTTTTATCCTCTTCTGAACCCAACATTTTCTGTCTTTTTCCTTTAAAGGAAAATTCCACTCTTTTTCTCCAAGCTTCAGAAAGAACTATACTTTTTTTAAAAATAGGGTGGTTTTTTGTTGTTGTTTTGGGGGTTTTTTTAGTTTAGCTGTCTAGTTAAAAAAGGATAGTCTTACTTTATGGCTGCTTACTTGATTGGAGCATTTTCCTACTAACAAGCAGGAAATGAGAAATTAGAATTGAAACATTCTCATTCTGCACTAAATTCAGTTGAGAGACCATTAGTTTTTAACTAATTTTAACCGATTTAAGGTAAGTTTCATTCTCCTAAAGACTTCCAGGTAAATGTAACTTTTGTTTTAAATTAGCAGGTATTTCTTTATTTTATATCCATACCTTGTCCAAGAATTTCAGATGAACATGGGTCACCTTCACACATCCTCCCCTTGTGTGTGTCTGCTCCATCCACATTCCTTACTGCTTCAGTCATCCTTTCTTCTACCCTGCAGCATGACCTCAGCTCTAGTCCCTGGCAGGACCTCACACCAGCCACCTAATTTTCCTCTCCCCTCCCATGTCAAACCCACAGGCTCCACCACCCCACTACCATATGGACAGATGGATGGCCAAATTATGAGCTGTAAACTACTAGGTCTGTCACTTCATATCTGCTCCCAGCTCCTACCAAGCAGCTCTTAATCATCTCATCTCAACCCCCCATTCTCCTGCCAAAGCACTCAGCTACCTCTTCTTCCATTGATCCTGCCAGCAATGACTCTTAGGTTATGTCTACAGTACAAAATTATGTCAACCTAACTTATGTTGGCATACAACCACCAGTTATAAAATCACTTGTGTGTTTGCACACTTGGATCCTTTTGTCGGTTGTGCGTGTCCTCACCAGGAGCACGTGTATCTATTGTATTGTCAATGTGGAGCCACTCCTGAAAGCCAGTAACAGTCAACATAAGCAACGCAGTGTCTACACTGATGCAGCATCGACCTAATTACATTGACTGTGACGCTATGCCACTTGGTTTCCAACTGAGAAACTTCCAACTTGTTTATCAAGCCGTTATTCTCCCAGCACTGTTGTATGGGTCCGAAACTTGGACAACCTATAGACACCACTTGAAAGTCCTTGAGACAAAGGACAGTCAATGCTGCCTTTGTAAGATTCCGAAGATCAAATGGGAAGACAGGCACACCAATATCAGTGTTCTGGAAGAGGCAAAGACCACCAGTATCGAGGCACTGATCATCCGTAAGCAATTCCGCTGGACTGGTCACGTTGTCCAGATGCCAGACCATTGCCTCCCAAAACAGGTCCTGTTCTCTCTGCTGAAAGAAGGGTACCGTAACGTGGGTGCACAACGGAAGCGTTATAAGGACTTGCTGAAAGACAACCTAAAAAAATGTAATATTGACATTGATACTTGGGAGACACTTGCCCAGGATCACTTAAAATGGAGTGAAGTCCTATGTGATGGTCCCCTACATTTTGAACTTGCTCGCCAACATGCCGAAGAGGACAAGAGGCACAGGAGAAAAGAGAGACTGGTCTCCAGTCATGGTCAACAGCCGCCTGCTGAGCCTGAAAATATCTGCCCTCATTGTAATAGAAATTGTGGTTCAAGGATTGGCCTCATTAGCCACCTGAGGACCCATAACTCCCATGGACGAGGATCATACTCGGTAACGAGTGATCGCCCATCATGCCACTTGGGGAGGTGGTGGCATTAAGTCAGCCTAGAGAGGCACTTACATGGGCGGGAGCTCAATTTAAATGAAGACACTTCCACAGCTGGGTTGACACAAGGCAGCTTATGTTGGCGTAACCCTGTAGTTTAGACCAGGCCTGATGCCTCTTATAAGGTTGCTAGCCTTGGGAGGCTGCTGGTCTAGGGCTGGAAATGGGAGTAGAGAAATACTCAGTATACTGCTTTGAGAATGTAGCAGGAATTGGTAGTTCAGTCGCGCTTCGGAGCAGGTGGTAGGCAAGGTTTAGTGCTGAGGTCATGCATCAGAGTGGGAGAAAAAATGGTAAATCGAGTGGTTTGGGTTTGAAGAAGCAGGGACAGAAAAGGGAGATCAAAGAAGCTCAGAACACAGCTAATCTGTGTTTATCCAAAACTCATGGACACTGGCAGTAAATAAATAAATAAAAGTTAAGTAAAAGTACATTTACTTGGCTTTGTTTTAATTATGTATTGAAACTTATCTGATGTTGGTGTTCAGAGATTTTCCCACAATTTCACTGTAGAATGTGTTTCTTTTGGTCCTATTTTCTTTTATTTCTTTCCAACCAACAGAAAAAAGGCAGCTTGTATGTAATAAGTTTAGACACATCTACAGCCACCAAAAAAGTTTTGAAACTTCAAAAGGTATTTTTTCAGCAAGAAATTTAAAATTTAGGTTTTTGGGGGGTATACATGTCAACCTATGCAATATTTGGTGATTTGTTTAATAAATATCCCAGCCAGTAATGCCTTATTCACTGCCTCAGAATATCATAAATTCTTCTTTCAAGGTACCAGAAACATTGCAACTACATCAGTTTAAATTGAATTGAAATTGAATTGAAATCTATGTACAAAAAAATAAGATTTTTCTAAATGGATACAAAAGCAGGACTGTTCATGTTTCAATATGTAGCCTTTCTAGGTAATAAAACCAAGACCCTCTGTTCTCTGTAATAAGTTGGACCTCAAGTCTGCAGTTTTTCTGGGTATCACACTGGAAAAATTGCAGCAACTTAATTTAATAATGGGCAATTTAATTGGAACAGCACCGTCAATACCCTAGCTTCTGTGTTAATTACTTTCAACTGTCCACTCAGTTTCACTTTTCTATGTGCCATGGATTTTTGTATTAAGCTAGTACTGTGTCTTAGAAATCGCCGTAGGGGAAGCAGAGGTTTTGGCAGCTAGGTAGGGAAATTTGAGGTGGTTAGAGGTTGCTCAGATAATCAGTTATGAAATACTTGACAATATTGGTCCAGAACCAGAAAAACAGTTTCACTTGTTCTGAACTTTTCCTGTGAATTGTCCCATGTGCAGCATGTGACTGTTTGCAGTACTGGGGCTTTAAAAGTAATGACTGTTACCCTTTGGGTTTCATAATCAGTGACCTATTAAAATGAAGAAGAAAGTTCTTCCCCTTGGAACTGTTGTTTTGGGCTGTCTACAAACAAACGACACCAGTTCACACTTGTGTATTGGTTTTATATTTATCTACACAATGTGGGGGCTCATAATTTTTTACATGAAAGCTTGGATTCTGGAGCACAGTTCAGCTGCAAGGTTTGGATTTCAGGTCAAATTCTCCAGCTATGAAAAACATGGGGTCCCTGAGGACTTCACCCCGCATGGTGTCCCTATGTTTAGACAGTGAGACTACTCATATGCCTAATATTAAGCATGTGTTTGAGTACTTGGCTGGATTGAGGCCACAGTATTCAGCACCTTGCAGGATTGAACCATAATAAGAAATGTTTGCTCCCAATTTGTAAAAAAGTGTTTGTAAAACCTCTGGTCCTGGGAAATGTGGGGCATTCATTCGTGTATGGCATGGCCTTTTATGTAGTTGGATTTTAATTGTTTAAAATTTTGACTATATATTGAGGGATTCTGTTTCACTGACCAGAATGTTGTTGTATGTGTTCTGAAACCTTAAGGGTATGCTAAGCATATTAAATAATATTTCTAGATTTTTATTTTGAGAATTTCTTCTAACATACTTTATTCAATTCAGAATTCTTTCTTGTAAAAAACGGTTCTGTTCTCTGTAATTCATTAGTACAGTCTTTATTAGATGTGATCTGAGGTTTTATGACCAAAATGTCTCCTAATCCGTATTTTGTTCATGAATGAATTTCTGTGACAGACTCCTAAAAATAGAAAATATTCTCAACAGTATACCTGTCGTGTAAACTTGAAGGCTGACTTTTTTTAATAAGTGCATACAGTAGGGCCAAATTATCCTTTGGATGCAAACAAGCAGTTTCCATTGAAGACAAGGGATGGGAATCATACACCAATATCTGGAGACAATTTCTGGTCCAGAAAACTTGACATTATTGTCTAAAATAATGTGGGGTGCATTAGAATAAGTGCTCAGATACCATGGTGATAGGGTCAATATAAGAACTGGATAAATAGTTATAAAATATATTTATTTGCACTCAAATGCCATCCTTTACCTACCTTTTTGACATTTAAAAAATAAATGGAAGGGGCTTGCCACCTTTAATTATCAGTGGACTCTATATTTAGAGTGTTTGCTGTTCATAAATGCAAGTTATTTATTCATGCATCTTATAGGCAGGGCTGGTAGCATCACTTATTAGAAGGTTGTCCTTCACTTCCCATTATAAGATCTTGTTTTCAGTTTATTATAACGTTGCTAAATGTCAACCATTTGGGCTGAGATTTTCCATGGCAGGTGTCCTTGTTTGTTTAAATACTCCAGCCAGAATGGTTCTGCTGTTTCAAAGTATGAGGCTAAGGAAAAATACATTGTTTTGTCAATGTTAAAAAAATTATTTGAAAAGCTTTGGAGCAGGGACTTCAGATTTGGCGGGGATTTTCCTTTTGCTATCTCCATGAAAATCTGCCTCTATTTGGCCAAGTTATAAGCCTCTGAAATATTGCTGTTCGCACACGCTCAGTAAAAACTTATTAGATTTTAGCAGCTGCATTCTCCAAAGATTCTGTCTGCACTGGGCATGCTCCAGTGCAGGGCTGAGCAGGACTTCCTCTGGAATTAGAGGTCTGGGCTGCTGCAGGCCAGTCCGGGTTCAGGCACCGGAACTCAGTGCACGGAGACTTTCTCATTTGTGCACTAAATGAGGATGAGGAGACTCAGGAAACCTGCGCAACACTTTCAAAAGATGAGCTTAAATTCAAATCATGGATTGAACAGACACACTGGATTTATGGCTTATCACAACAATCTGTAACCCACTAACCTCCTCTTTTTGTCCCATGACTGCAGAGGTGTTAACAGGTCACTCTACCTTGAATGGTCCCTTACAATATGTGCTAACTACTTATGCTGGGTCATTACATATATTGAATCTATTTCCCCATGTTAAGTATCCTCACACCTTCTTGTCAACTGTCTGAAATGGGCCATCTTGATTATCACTGCAAAAGTTTTTTTTCTCCTGCTGATAATACTTCATCTTAATTAATTAGCCTCTTACAGTTGGTATGGCTACTTCCACCTTTTCATGTTCTCTGTATGTATATATATTTCTTACTGTATGTTCCATTCTATGCATCTGACGAAGTGGGCTGTAGCTCACAAAAGCTTATGCTCAAATAAATTTGTTAGTTTCTAAGGTGCCACAAGTACTCCTGTTCTTTTTACTTATGCTAAACAATCTGCATTCCACCTTATATTTAGCTCTGATGCTGGGCGAACCTTTCCCAGAACTGAAGAAGAGCTCTGTGTGGCTTGAAAGCTTGTGGCCTGGTCTACACTACACAGTTAGGTCGACGTAAGCTGCTTTATGTTGACCTAATTATGCCAATGTACGCACTACAGCCTTGTCCCGCCGATGTAAGTGCCCTACTGCAGTGACATAACTCCACCTCCACGAGAGGCGTAGGGCTTATGTCGGTGTAGTTAGGGCGGAGCAGGCTCTGTGTAGACACCGCATTACTTATATCAGCTGTTGGCTGTCTTGTCCATTTCAGGGCTTCATGCTGAAGCAGTGAAATTGGCAAGAAAGCCGGGCAGCTAGAACCTGGCTGCCCCCAGCTCCCTGCTCAGAGAGGCAAGAAGCCTGAGCGGATATCCCTCTCTTGCCCCTGGCGGGGAACGGGGAGGTAAGAAGCCCGGGCAGCTGGCCGATACTGCTGGCTGAGAGGGGATGTGCAGCACTGGCAGAAGGAGAGTAGTGTGGACATCAGCCACTGCAGTAATGGCTGCACGTCGACCTAACTTATGTCGACTTAAGTCTGTAGTGTAGACATGCCTTGTGTCGCTCACCAATGGAAGCTGGTCCAATGAAAGATATTATCTCACCCACCTTGTGTCTCTGAAATCCTAGAGGTCCATGAGGGTGACCGCGGACTTTCTAAGGGTTCTGTGTGCCTTGACAGACAGCAGTTAAATGTAATTTGTATAACCAGCAGTGCAGTACTTCAGAGCCTGTGCCACGTACCACATGGTGAGTTCTTCCCTAGCTGATGCCTTGTTTAACAAAACACACACGACAAAGCACGTTTTAATTATAAGGTAGGTCAAATTTGGAGCCAAACAGATTGGTAGTGTCCCTTTGCTGAAAGTGAAACTAGATTTGCCAATGATGTGCTTTTAAAAACAGTCTGGTCTTGTCTCTTTTCAGTGACTACATAGAAATCACCTGTGGTTGAATTTACAAAATAACTTTCAGTGCATTAATATATTTCACAATATATCTGTATTGCAGGAGAAGATGGAGTGGACTGGTCCATCAGTGATAAAGACCAAGAGGTAATATAGCCTAATAAATTATTCCAAATATTGTAGGTTGTTTTTAAAAGATGGGGCATAACCTTATGAATGAAACCCCTTATTATAGACCCACTGATCCCTCGTGAACAATATACTTGGAAAACATTCTTATATATCATGTATTTCTGTGTTTCTCTCTTTCTCTCTCCATTCTTTGTTGGTAAGACTAGTTTACATGAAAAGAGGATATTTGCTTTTTAAGAGTTCATCTACCCCAGCTCCTTATTTTCAATTTGAAGTAATAATTCTTTCTTGACATCATAATCATTTCCCACCGCTTCCAACCGTGATGTCAGAAACAGAGCATTAAGATATCAGATGTGGAATAGGCAGAAAGAAGAGAGGAATTCTTAAAAAATAAAAAATTCTTTTATTCACACAGGTGTCCCTATATAAACAGAAAATAAAAAAATAGAGTAAAGGTGTGAGCAGAATTATTAATTTTTCTTAAAGATATCCATGAGACATCAGCAGCTTTCTGAAGCAGAACCAGACTCTTCAGCCTCTAGCTGCACTTGCTTATGATGCGTTTATCATTTGGTGGGACTTCTTGTCTTGCCCTACTCACATACCCCTCCTTTTGGAGGGTCTGGAAGAAAGTTAATCCTAATAGCCCCAGACTATCTAAGAGGAGCACGGTACTCAGACCTCTTGAGGGTCCCTCTTTCTCTGTCTCACAACCAGCTCCAGTAAGGTCCAATAATGCTTCCATATTAGGGTTACCAACACTCCATGGTTGTCCTGGAGTCTCCAGGAATTAAAGATTAATTTTTAATTAAAGATTATGTCATGTGATGACACCTCTAGGAATAAGTCCAACCAAAATTGGCAGCCCTATTCCATATGCAGGGGCCCTCAATCTTTCAGCTTGGCTTGTGACAGCTGCATCTGTCCTAGTTCTAGGCCCAACATCCTGTCTGTTTTTTAAAAAACCCTGATGTTTACTGGTACTAAATAAATCTTCAGGAGCAAGAGAGAGAATTATCAGCTTCCTCTGCTTCCGTGGAGATAACATGTGAGGTCACAGTTGTGTGTTTTGCAGGTTCACTGTAATGTGTCATGGTGCAAAATGCCGGTTTAATAGCTCTCCCTACAGCATTATATTTCTTCTAAGGAATGTGTCTACCCTTGTTGAATGGTGACTTGTATTTGTAATTAATGTTAGCTACATGTGCAATTTGGGGGGAACTACAGTTCATCCTGGAGATTTTCGGAAGAAGACAAACCTTTCTAATTATTCTTTCGTTGTAGTCTGAAAAAAAGACAAAAATGTCTGCCAGTGATTTAGCAGCCAGTCATTTAGACGCATGTAGGGCAAAGTTTAAGAGAACAGAACTATCCACTTCAGCGCTAAATGGTTGACAAATGTACAAGTACAATATTAGATTTCAAACTGAACGTACCAGCACTGACAGCTACAAAAATACAATTCAGCAAAGCACTAAACCACAAAAGCCCAAATAATAGATGCATCTTTTTTTCTTGTTTTCCTAGGCACAGATTGGTAATTATGCACCCCTGAGACGCACCAGCAGATACTATGCAACAGACAAAAATGTTACTTGTAGAAATTGTGATAAACGGGGTCATTTGTCCAAAAACTGTCCGACTCCAAAGGTAAATGCAATATTTTAATTTATTTTAGAGGCAGCCAGTTCTGTGGTTACTAGTTAACACGCTTTTGGGTTGGCCTAGAGCTGGCCCACCATGCTGTGAAGTTTATAAACATCCCTTTATGGTCCAGATTGGAAGATAATTGATTAGGACTGAGTGATTAGCCAGTTCACAAGGGGATCCAGCTCATCAGTTGGGGACTGTTGCATGGGAGCAGGATGGGAGAGAAGCGGGGCTGGGAGGAGAGGCAAAGAAGCTTAGGAGCTGAGAGAGATGAAACCTCTCTCCCCCACCTCGACTCAGTGCCTAGGCGGTACAGTGACACACGGGAAAAGCCTTGTGGTGGGGCGACGTAAGACACTCTTAAATAAAGTGCAGTGTGGTGAATTTACGAATGCGAGTGTGAGGACTGCTTGCAAACAGACATCCAGGGTGAGGGAGCCCGCTCTGAGCCACCCTATTTCAAGAGTTTGTCATTTGGCTTAAAAGTTTGTTCCAGGTTGAAATTTGACAATAAAGTCTCTTGGACAAGACTAATTTAATTTACAAAGTTAAAAAAGGCTTTAGTTGGTGTTACGATTTTTTTTGGTATGAAGTTAAAATCTCTCCCAATTACAAATGAATACAGAGAAAATAAAGGTAAGTACAATGTAAGGACATATTGTTGAGATCCTAAAAGAATATTTTACATTTTTTAACTGTTTTATATTATACGGACTCTCAGAGAAAAAGAACTAAAGTAAAGAGAAACAATTTTTAGGAAGGAACAGCATCTAGACTTAGTACCTATTGCCCTGGCAAAGAATTGTTTTAAAGATTATTTACCTCCCTTTGCCATCATAGAAAATATGAAATTAAATGTGACCTCAAACAGCTCAAATTTCAACAAAACAAACAGGGAAAGTTTTTACCTAAAATATTCATCTTCAGTTTTTTTTTTAAAAACACGTACTATGTAAAATATTATGTGGAAATGGCTGCAGTCTCTATTGAGCATGACTTAACCACTCCCAACAGAAAAGACTGTAAAAGCTCTGAGAATTTTGCAAAGCCTACACCTTCTGAGACTGCTTCCTATTCCAAATCTATGGACGTGTCTATGTAAAACCAGTTTCTCAGTGACTATCAGTCATTCCCATCCAGTGGCCATTTGAGCCTCAAATAACACACTCAGTCATTAGGGAAATTGGCTTAAAATGGACACCACTTCAGAACAGGCTTTCAATAGTTTGATTTTATAACTCCATAAATGCACTAGTACGCATACACGGGAATCTCAAAAGTATGAACATTCACTTTTATGGCATAGATCAGTGGTTCCCAAACTTGTTCTGCCGCTTGTGCAGGGAAAGCCCCTGGCGGGCCGGGCCGGTTTGTGTACCTGCCGCGTCCGCAGGTTCGGCCGATCGCGGCTCCCAGTGGCTGCGGTTCGCTGCTCCAGGCCAATGGGAGCTGCTGGAAGCGGCGGCTAGTACATCCCTCGGCCCGCACCGCTTCCAGCAGCCCCCATTGGCCTGGGGCAGTGAACCGCGGCCATTGAGAGCTGCGATCGGCCGAACCTGCGGACGCGGCAGGTACACAAACCGGCCCGGCCCACCAGGGGCTTTCCCTGCACAAGCGGCGGAACAAGTTTGGGAACCACTGGCATAGATAAAGAGGCAAATCGTTAGAGTCCATTGTGTTACATATCACAGCATGCCACTAAGAGAGACAGCTTTTTCATTTTTTAAAACAGTATTTTAAAAAAGGAAATATAAACCAACTTGATTTTACACATCTTTCACATCTTACATGCATTTTACACATCTTTCATACAAGTTGTATCCAAAATTTGAGCACACAGTGTTCAGGTATGAAAAGTTTGTCTCAAATCAAAATGTTCCTTTCCTCTTAGCATGATTGTTGTTGTTTCGTTGAAAGTAGTACAAGTGTATGCAGTAATTCATGAAACTTGAGAAGAAACAAGGACCAGGAAGTACTGTATATGGAATTACGTTCGCTTGTATTTCTCTTGTTTAAGAAGTAAGAAATCTTGAAGAAACACTATAATCTTACTGTCCCAGCTGAGAATACATAATTATGAACATTATGATTTGTGGGGGGTTGCGCTCATTTTGGTTTGTGTTTCACCAGTCATTATTTTTTAAATACTTTAAACAGTTGAAATGTTTTCACCTAAGATCCTTCTTTCTCTATTTCTCCATAGAAAATTCCCCCTTGTTGCCTGTGTGCAGAGAGAGATCACCTACAAAATACCTGCCCAGCACGGTTTTGTTTCAACTGCTGTTTGCCTGGACACTGTTCTAGGGAGTGCCTTGAGAGAGCTTATTGGCATAAACATTGTAACCGCTGTGATATGAAAGGCCATTATGCTGATGTGAGTAGAACGTTTAGCAATCGTTAGCCCATGTCCACCTTTGTCAATAAATGTTATGCGGGGTAAAACTTGATGTTCTAACCATCTGTTTTTAACCTTCTATTATACAGTGGGCGCACATTTATACATATATAAAAATATATTTGAGTATCTGTCTATATAATATCATAGTTTCCATGAGGAATGAGGCCAGAATTTAGCAAAATGTGGCATTGTAAGCCCTGCTGTTTGCTGTGATGCAGTTCTATGTTCCAGTTTAGTTTGTACATCAATTACTTGCTCACATAAATGTTTTTCTTCCTAAATCTGTGCAGCAAGTGTGGTGAGAAATGCCCAGGGAAGCATCATTTAGCCCCGTGGAAGGTGTATAAAGATACTGTATGTGATTCTTTCACACTTTGGATATAAAGATTTGAAAGTTGAACAAGTGGAGCACAGATGGTTTTGTTGAGTTTTGATTTCATTTTTAGAAAATAATTTTCAAAAAAGATATAAAAATGCAATAAGCAAGACATTTCAATTTAAGTCATAACAGGCATCAAGACAGAGCAATGCAAATATACGTTCAATTGGTGTGGGAGTGGGTGGGCGTGTATAGATGTATAGTATTTAATGCTCAATATATAATGACAGTTCTCCAGACTTTTGTTCCATAGGCTGGGAGGAATTTGGGGGTACAGGAGAATCAGCACTTTCCCCTGATTAAGGAATGAGTGTCTTGCACAATTCACTAGTGTCCATGCTGAGAGAGGTAGTGAGGGGCTCTCACTGGAATTTCATCCAATTGTACTCAACCAGAAGACTGGGGAAAATGCATGGGTCCTCATCAGTGATGATGGCTTAAAATGAGGGGACATCAGATGTCCCAAGTGCTCCAGCAAAGATGTAGAGGACAGCTTCTACCCACCAAAAGCCAGTAAATAGCCGTGTGTTATTCTGATACTACTCCCTATTCCTATGTTGTTATAAAAGCATCAGTAGAAACTTAAGTTAGTCTATATCTTGGTTTGGTATGTACATTACCTTATGCATTTCATATGACAAGTATACCTGAGCCGGGTAATAGGACATAATACAGTTTTTTCCCACGTAAATATTATCTAAATGTTATCTCTCAGTAAAATAGTAATGTTAAAGGAAGATGTTTAGAAACAGTTTATTTGAATTACTCAGCTTACACTCTGCGTGCTTTTCAGTTGTGGATATACATTCAGTTCTTGTGTGCAGGTTTGGATTTCTGCCACAGTCACCTGTAAACTTTTATATGAACCGTGAAAGAGGGAAGATGGTGACAAATGAGGTGAATTATGTGCTTCTCCCCAGACAAGCATACTGTATATGGTGTGGAAGAAAAATTATAAAGAGACTGAACAGTTCTTCTGTCTTGTATCGTTCAAATGTCAAAAGACCAGTACAGTATAAGGAGAGAAATATTTCTGGTCTGAAATCTATTGATATCTTTATCTTAATCCTTACAGTATATTAGTAAGAGCTACATTAAATCCATCTTTCAGTGTCCGTCATTTTCACCAATGTCATTCAGAATTGCACTGTTGCTACGTACAAGATCAGCACTACTCATACCAGTTGGGGTGTACAGTCTGATCAGCATTGCCAATCAACCCCTTCCTTCTATCTTAACAAAGAGAAGGTTAAGGAGTGACTTGATTACAGTCTATAAGTACCTACATCAGGAATATTTAATAATATTTAATAATGGGCTCTTCAGTCTAACAGAGAAAGGTATAGCATGATCCAATGGTTTGAAGTAAAACAAGACAAATTCAGACTGAAAATAAGGCATACATTTTTGACAGTAATTAACCATTGGAACAACTTACCAAGGGTTCTGGTGGATTCTCTATAACTGACCATTTTTAAATCAAGATGGGATGTTTTTCTAAAAGATCTGCTCTGGGAATTATTTGGGGAAGTTCTCTGGCCTGTGTTATACAGGAGGTCAGACAACGGTTCTTTTAAGCCTTGGATCGATGAATATGCATTATTCCCTGTTGCCTCCATGTCTTAAGATAGAGAGAGAAAAGGTACTTAGAACTAATATTGAACTCCATACCTCACCTCATAAAACATAATTTCTGAAATCTTAACCACCCTTTGTCTGTAACCAAAGTATCTCAAGCCATTCCCCTTTGACCTTCCAGATCTCTCTTGTCAAATGAGCATATGAAAATGCCCCCCTTCTTCAACATAGTCACAGTCCAGGTAAAGAGATTCTTGTAAAAGATGTACTGTTCATTTTATCACCCTACCAGGCATTTGTCAGCATCAGGCTCCAGGTCAGGCAGCAAAGCAGTGGAGTTTTTTCCACATATTTTGTTGATTGGGAAAAAAACACTCAATAAAAACATATACACTGTGGTATTTTGTGCAAATTTTTGAGGATATACAACCTTAAATAAAAGTGTATTTGTGGGATCAATAATTAGTTTGCATTTTTTTAATAAGTGAAAGCAGTCAGTGTGGATATATTAGCAGGTAAATCATTATCCCACATTAAGTATCAAGGGTAAAAGAAGTGAATAAGTTTGTGGGAGCACATCGGGAGATGCAAACTGCTAGACAGAGCAATTCAAAAGTTATAAAAATACCGAGGATTCATTCAAGAATGTCGGGCAAAGGCACATTTTCTGTACAGGCAACTAGCGGCCAGGTGAAACCACTGACCATTATATTACAGACCTGTGTAATAAAGCAAAGTCATGTGAATTTGGACACTTAACAGGTGAACTGTTTGGAGACCAATTTATTAGTGGTATAAAGGGTCAAAGCAGATAGTTGCAAGAAAAGGACTTGATCTTTCAAAGAATAGAGGATATTTGCAAGTTTATTGAAAATTGTCCTTCTGAAGTGAAAGTGTTAGCAAACCGGGGGAGGGGTCATTTAATTAGACCTATAACCCAAGACACACAGACAGTATACAAGTCTAAACAAATGGCAGAGACTAGACTTGTTTGCAAATAAAGGTCAAGACAACCACACCATGATGCAAAAGTATACAGCCTAAGGAGTGCAGTGTCATGCATGCAATGAAAGCGACCATTTTGCAAGAGTGTGTATCTCTCAGCCCTAATCACAAAGACATACAAAAGCGGAATGTACTTAAGAATGTACCACTAGAAGACTAAGTTCTTCTTCGAGTGCTTGCTCATATCGATTCCAATTAGGTGTGCGCGCGCCACGTGCACGATCGTCGGAGAAATTTTCTACCCTAGCAACACCCGGTGGGTCGGCTGTGGAGCTCCCTGGAGTGGCGCCTTCATGGCGCTGGATATATACCCCAGCCGACCCAGCGCCCCCTCAGTTCCTTCTTACCGCCCCTGATGGTCGTTGGAACTGTGGAGCGCGGCATAGCTGTTCTCCACTCTCCCTAGCTTAACCTGTTAGTTCTTATAGATAGTTGTAGTTATATTCTTTAGATTAGTCATTGTTGTTAATAGTTGTAAATAGTTAGCGGGGGTTAAGGGGGCTATTTCTCCCCCCTTTTCCCCCGGCGCATAGCCGGGCTCATGCCCAAGGCTCCTGGCTTTAAGCCGTGCGCGTCCTGTGCTAAACCTATGCCAACGGGAGACCCTCATGACTCGTGTCTGAAGTGCTTAGGAGAGTCTCAACCAGACAGATAAGTGCAAAATCTGTAAGGCTTTCAGACCCAGGACCAAAAAGGAGCGGGACTTTAGACTCAAGCAGCTCCTCATGGAGGCGGCACTTAGCCCAGATCCTCCCTTGGCGCGCCAAGTTCCGGCACTGAGCGTCTCGGTGCGCAGCGCCCCTGCGGCACCTACCGGTACTGCACCGCGAGCAGACGCGGATAAGGCCTCACGGCACCATCCTCCCTCGGCACCGCGTCCGCCACAAGCGCCTCGGCGCCGTTCCCTGTCTCCGGGACATAAGAGACCCCGCAAGACACAGGAGGCCGCTGTCCTACAGGCACCAGCTCCCCCGGCACCGGTGGTAGAGCCGCGTCCGCCTCTAGAGCGTCAGAAGGCGCAGGTACCTTCAACACCGTTGACTTCGGCACCAGGGGTAGGGCCGTTGAGTCCGGTGTGGACTGGCTCACCGCCCCGTTCGGTGGTGGAGCCCTGTCTCCCGTCTACTCCGGAGACCTTTGCGACGGCGAAAGACCTCATCGCCCTCAGGGAGCCAGCGCCATCTCAGTCCGCGGCACCGCCTGCTCTTTGGACCGTGCAATCCAGGGGCAAGCCTGCCCTGGTACACCTGCCGTCTCCAAGCGTGGACTCGCGGCACCGCTCTAGGTCTCGGAGCAGGTCCCGACGCCGCTCGCAGTCCCGGCGCCGACCTTCACCCCAACACCAGTCGTACTCGTGGCCTAGGTCGTCTTCACGGCACCGATCTACGTCTCGGCACCGTCAGGACCATCGGTACCGATCGGAGTCTAGACGTAGTTCTCGGCACCGGTACGAGCGCCGCTCCAGTTCGAGGGGCCGCTCCCGGCACCACGTCTACCGGCGGTCTTCTTCATCTCTGTCCAGATCTGGATCTCGGCACCGACATGGCCAGCGGCACCGCTCTCGATCACGGTACTGCTCACCGGCACCGCGCAGGGACCGCTCGCCTATGGACCGGCACCGATCGGCACCGTACCGGACCGAGCCGATGCAGCCGCGTTCGGCACCGCCCTGGCCCTCGAGATCAGCGTCTCGCTCATCCGACGGGGCTTCCAGATCAGCATACCCTGCTCAGGGTCAGGCTGCCGCTGACCTGGGTCACTGGCAGGAGGGGGCAGAGGACCCTCCGCAGGACCCTACGCATTGGTCTTTCTGGACCCCGTGGGCGTATCATCAGGCGCAAGGGGCTCCACCATCGGCCTCTCGCTCGGCACAATTTGAGTCCCGGAGGCCACCATCTCCCGTCCTCCCCCAGGGGGCATGGAGGCTCCCGTGCCTACACCACCTCAGGCCCCAGACCCCGGGGCAGGAGATCCTCCGCATCAGGGACCCTTAGAACCGGACCCTCATTTGGATCCCTTGCCCCCGGAGGCATCCTCCTCATCTTCCCCGGATGAGGCGGTGGCGGGCACAACAGCCTCAGGCCCGCCCCCAATAGATCTTCGTGCCCACCAAGACCTATTACATAGGGTGGCACGTAACATGGACCTCCAGGCGGAGGAGATAGAGGTGCAGGATCCGGTGGTGAGCATCCTGTCGGCTGATACCCCAGCCCAGGTAGCGTTACCACTGATTCGTACGATTCAGGCTAATGCCAATACCATATGGCAAACCCCTGCCTCCATTCCACCCACTGCCAGAGGGGTAGAGAGAAAGTACTTCGTCCCCTCCAAGGACTACGAATACTTATACACGCACCCTCCACCGTGTTCACTAGTCGTGTCCTCGGTGAACGCAAGGGAGCGTCATGGCCAGCAGGCAGCAGCGCCCAAATCGAAGGACGCTAAACGCTTCGATTTGTTCGGGCGTAAAGTGTACTCGGCAGGGGGGCTGCAACTCAGAGCCGCGAACCAACAGGCGCTCTTGAGCCGCTACAGTTACAACTCATGGAACTCCATGGGTAAATTCAAAGAGTTGGTTCCCCAGGACTCAAGAGAGGAGTTCGGGGCCTTAGTGGAGGAAGGTAAGAAGGTGGCTAGGACCTCCTTACAAGCCTCCCTGGACATAGCGGACTCCGCCGCCAGGACACTAGCATCGGGCATAGCCATGCGACGCGTCTCCTGGCTCCAGGTTTCGGGCTTACCGCCAAAACTGCAGCAGACCCTGCAGGATCTACCGTTCGAGGGCCAGGGATTGTTCTCGGACAAGACGGACTCTCGATTGCAGAGCCTCAAGGACTTGAGAACCATCATGCACTCCCTGGGGATGCATGTCCCAGGGCCCCAGCGCAGGCCCTTTAGGCCCCAGCCGCTAAGGTTCTACCCTCCCCCGCCTCGTCCAAGACAGGACTTTGCCAGAAGGCGGGGACGAGGTAGTAGACGGAGGTCGACTGGCCCTCAACCCGGTCAGAACCAGGGCCCTCCTAGGCCACCTTCAGGTCCTAGACAAAACTTTTGAAGGTGCGCCCGAGGACAGCGCGCCAGCCACTACCCAGGATCCATTTCCCTCCTTTCGGGATCGCCTCTCTCGTTTCCACCGTGCTTGGTCCCTTATAACCTCGGACCGTTGGGTCCTTCACACGGTGGAGAGGGGATACGCTCTCCAGTTTTCTTCGTTTCCCCTCTCCCATCCCCCCTCCCCGTCCCTCTTCAGGGACTCTTCTCACGAGCATCTCCTTACACAGGAGGTTTTTGGCCTCCGCTCCATGGGGGCCATAGAGGAGGTTCCCCCAGAGTTAAGGGGCAGGGGGTTCTACTCCCACTACTTCCTGATCCCCAAAGCAAAAGGGGGTCTGCGTCCCATTTTAGACTTACGCGGACTCAACAAATTCATAGTAAAGTTGAAGGTCCACATGGTCTCCTTGGGGACCATCATCCCTTCCCTGGATCCTGGAGACTGGTTCGCCGCCCTCGACATGAAGGAAGCATATTTTCATATAGCAATCTACCCCCTGCACAGGCGCTTCCTTCGATTTGTAGTAAACAATGTGCACTACCAATTTGCCGTCCTTCCCTTCGGCTTGTCCGCGGCTCCGAGAGTGTTCACCAAAAGTATGGCTGTCGTGGCAGCATACCTTCGTCGACAAAGGATACAGGTGTTCCTGTATCTAGACGACTGGCTGGTGCGCAGCCACACCGGGGAGCAAGTTCAAGCTCACGTCCAGATAATACTGCAGACATTCCACGAGTTAGGCATTCTACTCAACAAAGAAAAGTCCACTCTGGAGCCAACCCAGAGAATAGAGTTTATCGGGGCAGTCTTAGACTCCAGACTTGCCCGAGCTCTTCTGCCAGACACTCGGTTTCACACCATCACAAGCATCATCCGAGGGCTCCAGGTCT
This sequence comes from Terrapene triunguis, assembly GCF_002925995.2. Taxonomy (NCBI): domain Eukaryota; kingdom Metazoa; phylum Chordata; order Testudines; family Emydidae; genus Terrapene; species Terrapene triunguis. Next base: position 14,305,012 of record NW_020699449.1, on the reverse strand, counting down.
TCCCAATTACCACAATAAGGACGTGCCTCGGCATTCCTTGGACGTACGCAGGGCCCTGGCTTTCTATATTGAGCGTACGAAGCCGTTTAGGAAGATGACACAACTCTTCGTTGCAGTGGCCGACCGGATGAAAGGCTCACCGGTCTCCTCCCAACGTCTCTCCTCTTGGATCATGTCCTGCATTCGTGCTTGCTACGACCTGGCCGGTGCCCCGACGCCGCGCCTCACCGCCCACTCCACGAGGGCCCAAGCCTCCTCGACTGCCTTCCTGGCTCGAGTCCCAATCCAGGACATTTGTAGAGCTGCGGTTTGGTCATCGGTCCACACCTTCGCCGCTCACTATGCGCTGGTACAGCAGTCCAGAGACGATGCTGCATTCGGATCAGCGGTTCTGCACTCAGCGATGTCTCACTCCGACCCCACCGCCTAGGTAAGGCTTGGTAGTCACCTAATTGGAATCGATATGAGCAAGCACTCGAAGAAGAAAAAACGGTTACTCACCTTTGTAACTGTTGTTCTTCGAGATGTGTTGCTCATATCCATTCCAAACCCGCCCCCTTCCCCACTGTCGGAGTAGCCGGCAAGAAGGAACTGAGGGGGCGCTGGGTCGGCTGGGGTATATATCCAGCGCCATGAAGGCGCCACTCCAGGGGGCTCCACAGCCGACCCACCGGGTGTTGCTAGGGTAGAAAATTTCTCCGACAATCGTGCACGCGGCGCGCGCACACCTAATTGGAATGGATATGAGCAACACATCTCGAAGAACAACAGTTACAAAGGTGAGTAACCGTTTTTTCTGGTGGTAATATAGAAACAGAGTTATGTATTGGGTCTCTAAATATATATTCTACAACAAAACAGTTTGTCTCAATGGAAAGAGTGAATAAAAAGTTAATTTGAGTTAAAAATTAACTCAGTGCAACATAATCACATCATGCACATACAAAAATATTAGTGACTGTGTAACCCACACACCTCCTGGGTATGGTGTTCTGTCCCATCTAGTGACACCGAGACCACTTAGAAAGAGAGAGAAAATGAATTTGCTCTACAGCTTTAGCTAACAGCCAGTTGGCTAGGGGAAAATACATTGTTTTGCCCATGTTAAAAAAATTCTGGTGATCTTTTCTTTGAGACACTCTAGCATCACCATACTTTCTCAACAAGTAATATTTTAGGGACTCTGTGTAACATAGGCACAACAATGAATGTAGGGCGTATGCACAGGCCGCCAAATAATCCAACTAAAATTTACTCCTTTGCTCTTTTATTCTATAATCGTTGTAGACACAACCAGCTTGAGCTGGAATGTTGCTACTGATCTCAACAGTGCTTTCTCTGATGGAATTGTAATATTTGGGTTGCACAGGGTATAAATGTCTGTACGCATGGTTTCACTCAACCTTGCCATGCAAAATCTCACAGTAACAAAGTGATGAAATAGATTTTAAAGTCTTCATTGGTGGTTGGGGAACAATTTACACAGAGTTCAAAATGTGAGAGTTTTTTCCTGCACATATTTTGTTTATCTAAACAACTATTCTAATTTGATTCAGGCGCCTTACTCTTTACAATTTAAAAGGACCTTACAGAGAGTGAAAATAACTGGATAGGGGAAATGAGCTGATACAGTCACTATCCTGAAACACTGTCCTGTAATTTAGCATAAAGTTGTATGGTTGCCCAGTTAATGTGGTATACCACAATATATGTTCGATATAGAGAACTATGATTAAATAAGGCTGCTGTGATGCAAACCAGCAACATGTAGAAAAGCATAAATCATGCTGATCTCGGATGGGTAGTAGATGAGCTTCAGGTAAGAACTCCAGGTTATAGCTGCTTGGGGCGTGAGGCTATCTTTGATTTCAGGAGGAGTCATGCATACACATCTGAAGACAGGATTTGGCTCCAGGTTTGACGGTACTTATTTTTCTCAGTTAGCACACCAACCTTTTATCATTATTTACGTCCAAAGTTCAGTACACAACTCCCCCCTCTTTTTCTTTAATGGATAGTTTAGACATTTGTTTAAAATAAATAGTGTCTTTTCTGCCCTTGATACATATGCCCAAAAGTCATGTTACTGCTAATGGGAGTTTGTATGTACCTTGTGTACAGTGTTGTAGTTCTATGGTAAATGGCTAATAATATTGGCTCCGTTCCCAAATATCATAAATTTGTACTGGTATATACAGCTATGGGTACTAAACAGGAGTAGTTAAAATCTTTATGAAAGGTAGCTACTGAGTTGAAGATTCAGGTATATTTTAATTAAACTCATTTTGAGAGTTCAAAATAGCCACAAACGGGGAAACATTTTTTTTAATCTCATACGTTATAACACTAGACATAATTGTTTTTGAAATGTTCCTTCCTGGATGAAAGATTTTGTCAGTTTTTACTCTAGAATGAATTGTTATGGCAAAAGTATAATTCCTCTGAAACAAAGAACGTTATCTCTTATGTCATAAATGTATCGCTATAACATATTTAATGATCAGATATGTTCTAAAATATTCTGATGCACACTATGAAAGCTTGGGGCAGAATAAAATAGGTTGGTAAAATAATCAAAATTGAAACTAATCTGATATGAATGTAGAAGTAGAGCAGTGGGATAGACCTACAAGATCACAACCAGAGGGCGATACACAATGATGATACACTTAAGATGTGGTTGGTTATGACAGTGGAGAAGAGTGCTTGTGAAGGAGCTAAATAATATAGATTCATCGATTATAGGGCCAAAAGGGGACCTCTGTGATCGTCTAGTCTGACCTCCTGCATAACACAGGCCATAAGACTTCCCTGAATTAATTCCCATTTGAACTAGAGCATATCTTTTAGGAAAGCATCTAGTCTTGATGTGTGCAGAAAGAGGTGAGTGATACAGTAATGACACGTAGAGGTAGTAGAGAGTGAGACAAGATATGGAAGTAAGGAAAGATAAGAAATAAGAGACTCTTCTGTATTATTCTGAGAGGTGCAATATAAGGTGTAGAAAAGAATCAGATGAGAATGAAGAGAATGTGGATGATTGAGGGAGAGAAACAAAATTAGGTCTGTTCAAAAAAATCTGTCTTACACCTACATTTCCAATATTTCAGAATGAAAACATACATGAAACTTAAAAACTTATTTTTCAGTTTTCCATCAAGTTACCTGTTCACAGCTAGTACAGATAGTACTTCAGCACATGTTCATTATTCTAACAGTAGAATTGTGGAAGAACAAGAAAATTCCTCAAAATGGGTAGGAAAATATCTTTTAGGGACCATTTAGGTCAGAGCATTTCAGAGCTACAGTCAATCATACTACAATTTAAAAAATACACTGTACCATTCTTATAATGTAGCTGGACAGCCATTCTGAAACTTCAGAGTTTAGATTTTGACATACTTTAGACCACTTCTCTACTAGTTAAACTTTTCCACACTAAAGAAGATTTTCGTTTCTTGAGTAACACAATGTGCCATTGCTACTAACAATTCCTTTTGAAAGGCAGCGTGATCGGGTATTCCTAGCACCCTCATATCTACCACCATCCCCAGTTGGTAGCTTTCTTTGAGAGGGATTATAGGGCTTTTGCCCTAGTCCCTTTCTTTATCCTAAGAACTTACAAAATGGTGTAACCAT